>NC_137920.1:12189750-12194750 GCF_963457725.1 Sprattus sprattus
TGGACCAAAGAGAAGGAACTTGAATTTGACTCCATTTTACTGCTACTTTGAGGTTTTGCGCATATCTGATTGTGTGTATGTCTGTGTGTGTGTGTGTGTGTGTGTGTGTGTGTGTGTGTGTGTGTGTGTGTGTGTGTGTGTGTGTGTGTGTGTGTGTGTATGTGTGTGTGTGTGTGTGTGTGTGTGTGTGTGTGTGTGTGTGTGTGTGTGTGTGTGTGGCTATGTTGGCCTGTAGATTAGGTGCATGTCAGGGCAGGCATGATAACAACATTGTGTCCCTCTTTCTCAACCGCAGCAACTGAATTTGATGTTGAATGCAACTCACAGAAACACAATGGGTATGATTGTCAAGGACAGTTAAATAGGACACTAAAAAAATCCTAAAAAGCCCAGAACACTGAGGATCTACAAAGGTTATTGACATACATTAATGTACCACTTAGTTGTGCCATTTGAAAGCAAGGTATAAGGTCAAAACTAGGTGAATGTTTACCAGTGAGGTCACTGAACTCTTGACTGTTGACAGAACTCCTCCTGTGTGTGTGTGAGCAAGCTGACTATTATGCAGACACACACACACACACACACACACACACACACACACACACAAGCTGACTAGTGGTGCTGTAGGCCCAGTTCTCTTGTGTCCAAAAGGCCTTTTATTGTGGAAGTGCAGTATCGAGGGGGGGAAGTAATCACATTCAGTTCATATGTATAGTGTCCTATCTTTATGTAGTGTATTAGTATAATATAGTTTATGTGTGTGCTATACTAAAGTGTTCTATGTTTATGTATAAAGTTTATAGTGTAGTATTGAATAGTGTATGTGTATAGCTTAGTATGTATTGTTTTTATTATGTTAAAGATGGTGTATTATGTTCCTCTCATCAGTCTCTGTCTCTCTCTGTCTTCCTCTCTCTCTCTCTCTCTCTCTCTCTCTCTCCCTCTCCCCCCCTCCCTCTCTCTCTCTCTCCCCCTCCCTCTATCTCTCTGCAGGCGACTGCTGGTTGCTGGCTGCTATTGCCTCTCTGACTCTGAATAAAGAGATTCTGAGTCGAGTCGTGCCGCATGGCCAGAGCTTTGACCACAGCTACGCTGGAATATTCCACTTCCAGGTGTTTCATCAAATAATACTCTCTGCTCTTTCTTTCTTTCAGACATTTTTTTCTGTCTGTGTTGTGTCAGTGTGTCTGTCTGTCTATTTGGAGGGAATCTGGATGCATGTCCTGCTATCTGGATGCATGTCCTGATATTAGCTCCTGAGTTTGTTCTTACTTTTTAATAAATATATGAGCAAGACATGTACAGAACTATTCCTCTAGTATCACAGAGTATCACCTACAAAGTCATAACTATAAATGATGACGAAGGAACATTTCTGTCATCAGATCTGGCAGTTTGGTGAGTGGGTGGATATTGTCGTCGACGACCGATTACCAGTGAGGGACGGGAAACTGCTGTTTGTGCACTCAGCTGAGGGCTCCGAGTTCTGGAGCGCCCTGCTGGAGAAGGCCTACGCCAAGTAAGAGCCTTTATGACGTCCACAATAACTATGTTTTCTGTTCCAATAGAGAAAGTCTATATGAAGTCATAGCCATGGTGACATCACAATTGCTCTGTGTTCTATTCTGATTGAGAAGGCCCTTGTCAATTAAGAGCTTTTATGACACCACAATTACTCTGTGTTCTGTCCTAGTTGTCGGGCCGCACAGCCGAGTAAGCCAGAGTTACCATGGAAACTTGTCATTATGACAAGGACATGGTTGTAAGCACTCACAGCAAGTTTTATATCAAATGACAAGATTTACTTTCCTTTTTGGCACCGATTAACAGGACAAAAAGTCCTTCTGATAACTTTTGTGAGGCTTGGTCTGAGGAACAGGAAGAGTCCCAGGGACAGAAACAAGCTGGACAAAAACAAGATAATCCCATATTAAATACACACACACACACACACACACACACACACACACACACACACACACATACACACACTCATATGCACACACACTCAAACACACACACACACACACACACACATACACACACACACACACACACACACACACACACACACACACACACACACACACACACACATACACAACATTGGTTTATAATGTAAATAGGATGCTGTTGTTGGGTGAATAGTTGTTCATGTTACCTTTCTGCTTCAAGCTTTGACCGCCAGGAAACTCCTTCGCTGATTACGGAATTTACAGTGCATTCAGTCTCCATGAAGTCCACTATATAACCATAGCCTCTTCAATAAGTTTCTAAAGAATTTCTAACTGCAAAATGTTGCAAAGCTGAACATAACAAGTGTTGTCTAGATGTGTAGATGTGTGTGTGTGTGTGTGTGTGTGTGTGTGTGTGTGTGTGTGTGTGTGTGCGTGTGTGCGTGTGTGTGTGTGTGTGTGTGTTGTGTGTGTGTGTGTGTGTGTGTGTGTGTGTGTGTGTGTGTGTGTGTGTGTGTGTGTGTGTGTGTGTGTGTGTGTGTGTGTGTGTGTGTGTGTGTGTGTGTGTGTGTGTGTGTGTGTGTGTGTGTGTGTGTGTGTGTGTGTGTGTGTGTGTGTGTGTGTGTAACATGTCTGTAACATGTCTGTCTTGGTTTTTCCCCAGATTGAATGGCTGCTATGAGGCCCTGACTGGCGGCTCGACCACCGAGGGCTTTGAGGACTTCACGGGGGGCATCGCGGAGCGCTACAAACTCAGCCCCCCCCACCCAGACCTCTTCAGGATCATCCAGAAGGCCCTCCGCACAGGATCCCTGCTGGGCTGCTACATCGACGTAAGCTTAACCCATAGCAGCACATATGACCTTTGACCCTCGATCAGACTGATCTGGCCCGGAAGTGGGAGGACAGGAAGTGTGAGGCGTTAGAGGGAGGGAGAGGCAGACAGATGGGCAGACACACAGAGAGACATATGGGCAGACAGACTGATGGGCAGACAGACAGACAGACAAACAGATTGATGGACAGCCAGAGAGACAGGAGGGAGGGAGGGGGGGTAATTGGTTGGTGTGTTTGTTGGTTTGGCAGATTAACTGGATGCCCCGACGATGAACTATGCCAAACACAGGACGCATGACGAGAGAGAAGGAAGGAAGACTGGCAGAAAGATTAGTCTGTGCAAGGAGGGTTTGCCGAGCCGGACTGAGTTCACTGAAGCTTGTGGAGTCAGTATCCTGCCAAAAGAAACACAGACTTTTAATTAAGTTTAAGTTCTTCAGCATGCACTTTCACCAAAAGGAAGAAGTCGCCTCTGCAGTTGGGTTTTAGGATCCTCTTGATGTTACTGAGATAACATGCCTCTGTGTTATCTGTCTTTATTGATTTTTTATTTATTTATTATTGTGGGACTTTAAAATGGGGCTGATAAGAGAACAGAGATGCTACTGCAGTAGATATATATGGGATCATCACATTGTGACTCCACGCAAAAAGACTCCGTTTCCCATCATGCATTTGGTGACTGCAACCTCTTTTGTGTTTAGAAAACCGGCACTGAAGCCCCTGAGACAGTGACATCACAGCAACTGGTGACGGAACACGCCTACTCTCTGACAGGAGCTGAGGAGGTGAGTGTGTGTGTGTGTGTTTATGAGTTCCTTAGTGCTTTGTGCGTGCTTCTGGTGTTTGATTAGAGCTAAAATAAACACAGCAGTGTGTGTGTGTGTGTGAGTGTGCACTGTGTGTGTTTGTGTGTGTGTGTGTGTGTGTGTGTGTGTGTGTGTGTGTGTGTGTGTGTGTGTGTGTGTGTGTGAGCAGCGTTTTCCTTCCCTCTATTGTGAGGGTCTGACTCTTGCCTTGCTTTGCCGCAGGATATGTGTGAAAATATGTGAGACGCTTGTTTGTGTGTGTGTGTGTGTGTGTGTTTGTGTGTGTGTGTGTGTGTGTGTGTGTGTGTGTGTGTGTGTGTGTGTGTGTGTGTGTGTGTGTGTGTGTGTGTGTGTCTGTTGTTATATGCACGGCTCAATGCAATAAACAAAAAGAGGGGGCCATGCAAAATTAAAAAATAATACGTTATTTATTAAATCATGAAGGTTTATATTTTTATAATAAGGAATGCATTGTGTGTAGGTTGAGCACTGTGGTGAGATCATCAGACTGATTCGTGTGAGGAACCCCTGGGGCAAGATTGAGTGGACTGGCCCCTGGAGTGACAGGTGGGACACCCAGTTGCAGAATGTAGTTCTGTGAATGTTGTATGAAGAGATACTGTATACTGCAAAGAGATTGAAATAAATGTGTCTATTCATAACACACCAGATCAGTACTTGTTTGTGTGTGTGTGTGTCTGTCTGTGTGTGTGTGTGTGTGTGTGTGTGTGTGTGTGTGTGTGTTTGTGTGTGTGTGTGTGTGTGTGTGTGTGTGTGTGTGTGTGTGTGTGTGTGTGTGTGTGTGTGTGTGTGTGTGTGTGTGTGTGTGTGTGTGTGTCTGTGTGTGTGTCCAGCGGTTCACAGTGGCAGCAGATCAGTGATGAGGACAGAGGGAGACTCAGACACAAATCGGAGGATGGAGAGTTCTGGTAAGGCCTTCTTCAAACTAAAATGGCCACCCACCTATTGGGTGGAAACCCAGCTCATGTTTAGAGAAAGTGCACTCTTCTACTGCATGACAAATGTCCGCGTAATAGTTTATGACAAGATTCATCCCCAATACACATGTTTGTGAGTGTGTGTTTGTGTATTTGTGTGTGTGTCTTTGTGGTGTGTGTGTGTGTGTGTGTGTGTGTGTGTGTGTGTGTGTGTGTGTGTGTGTGTGTGTATCTGTGTATGTTTGTGTGTGTATCTCTGTGTGTGTGTTTTTGTGTTTGTGTGTGTGTGTGTGTGTATCTGTGTTTGTGTGTGTGTGTGTGTGTGTGTGTGTGTGTGTGTGTGTGTGTGTGTGTGTATCTGTATGTGTGTGTGTGTGTGTGTGTCTGTGCTCAGGATGGCCTTCTCAGACTTCCTGCAGCATTTCTCCTTGGTGGAGATCTGCAGCCTCACCCCAGAC
>NC_137920.1:12199750-12447250 GCF_963457725.1 Sprattus sprattus
AGCAACCCTACTCAATTACCATAACACCAAAAGCCCCGTCTTTTTCTATCTCTACCTGGCCAGTCTCAAGCATGTACTGCAGTTCTGCTTAAGGGTTCTTCCTGCTCCTTTCCCTTGCCCCCTGTCACCATTTTGCTTGCTCTAGGGGAGTTCAGGCTCTGGGCTATGTAAAGCGCCTTGAGCCAATTGTATTGTTTAAAGCGCTTTATCAATAATTAATTGAATAACATGTAATTGAATAATCCTCACTGAGTGCTTCTCCTCAGGCAAGGACATTAAGACGGACGGCTTTAGCCTGGAAACATGCCGCAACATGATCAACCTCTTGGACGTATCCTCTCACGCGTTTAAACACCAGAGCTATATATTTTAATTCTTTTTATTTTGTTTGTTGTGAATTTTAATGGAAGAGCAGTGAAACCTAGATTTCCGAATATCTTGAATCTTAATTTCTTTCATTAGTTTGGCACCACGTTCGGTGTTCAGTACAGCCTTCTTCTTTAACTGGCATGAGCGTGCTCAGTATATCGCTTCTTATTCTGATCTCTCTCACACACACACACAAACACACACACACACCACATGAGCGTGTTCAGTATATCGCTTCTTTAACTGATCCCACAGAAAGATGGCAGCGGACGACTCGGCCTGGTGGAGTTTAAAACCCTCTGGTCCAAGATTGAGAAATACCTGGTGTGGTATCACCCTCTCCATTTAATTCTGTCCTTTAAATCATACCTGCAATTATGGCTTTGAGACTCATTTCTGACAACATTCCCCCCCGAATCACGTTTCTGTCATAGTAACATGCATAGAAATATGGTTATATGTACAAAGTGCACAGCGGTCAAGGTTTGGTTTCTCTCCCCCCCAGATTTCTATGATGTTATTGCAATCATGAAGTAATCCACAATTACAGTGACAAAGAAGCATGACAACTCTATATATAGACTATGGACATATCTTTGATCAGAGTTATTAGTATGTGTGTGTGTGTGTGTGTGTGTGTGTGTGTGTGTGTGTGTGTGTGTGTGACAGGTGATTTACCGCAAGCGAGATGAGGACAAATCTGGCACCATGAGCTCAACTGAAATGAGAGCAGCTGTACAGGAGGCCGGTGAGATGCGCGCGCACAAACACACACACACAAAGACACACACACACACACACACACACAAACACAGAGACACACACACACACACACACACACACACACACACACACACACACACACACACACACACAGACACACACACACACACACACACACACACAGACACACGCACACACACACGCAGACTAAGACACACAGACAGACACACACACACACACACATTCACACACACACACACACACACACACACACACACACACACACACACACACACACACACACACACACACACACACACACACACACACACACACACAAACACACAATGGTCTGATGCAAATAGATTGAACAGTGACAGATTAAAGTGTGGCCTTACCATCTTCTTAAAAACATCAATTAAGTTTATGTTGTTGCTGTTATGAAGCGACACAGCGCGGTTAAGGGTTCAGGCAGAGGTTGCGGATCGGTCACACACACAAACACAAAATGTAACCTCTCTGGAGCCTGGATCCAAAAACGTTCCGGATCTGGGGACCCAACACCCCGTGTTCGTGTGGACGAAAGGAAGATCCGACAAATAATTGGCCCTTTTCCGGGCAATCCCGTTTCCGTGTGGACGGACAACAGACACACACACACACACCAGCAAACATACTCAGAAACACAAACACACATACACACACAAGCACATGCATGTAGAAGAACACACACACACACACACACACACACACACAGTGTGAGTCTAATGATGTGTGTGTATCCATCAGGGTTCTCCCTGAATAATCCTCTGCACCAGGTCCTTGTGACGCGGTACAGTGATCCTGACCTCACCATCGACTTTGACAACTTTGTGAGCTGCCTGGTGCGACTGGAATCCATGTTCAGTAAGTCTGTTCCTCTGTGCCTGTGTGTGTGTGTGTGTGTGTGTGTGTGTGTGTGTGAGAGTGTGAAAGTGTGTGTGTGTGTGTGTGTGTATGTGAGAGTGCGTGTGTGTGTGTGTGAGCATTCCAAATTGTCTACACAAGCTGAAGTCATGCATTATAACTACATATATATCTACAGTACTACGTGAGGTGTTTCTGATATATGATCCCAGTTTTCTCTCCCATTCTGAAGATATTTTTAAATATCTGGACAAAGATGATTCAGGAAAGGTGGAGTTCACCCTATTTCAGGTGGGTAACTCTGAACCAAACTAAATTGATAACTTTTCAGAATTTCCGTTTGCAAACAGCCAACTAGTCACCCATCCAGCTGTTGTCATGATCAAATAATCATTTGTATTTCGACTCCCCCTAGTGGCTGCAAGTTGCACTACTGTAAAGGCTAAACTGGAATGTGGTGACGTTTCCACAGCAACAGGACGGTGATTCCCCCATCATTGCCAATGACTGCTTTTCAGACACTAAGATCACTACTACTGTGCTTACTTACAATACTTAGTTTAGTTACAGAACATCACATAACTAAAATTACGTCTCTTTAACACAGAAATACAGTGTGGCCTCCTGCACAGCCAAGATGATCAGAAATATCGTATTGCTTTTGAGGTAAATCATACACTCTATGGATATTCTAATTCTTGCCCTGTAATACTTTGCTTGTGATGCCATGACCAACATTCTTGGAAACGTTGACTATACAGTGCCCTCCACAATTATTGGCACCCTTAGTGAATGTGACCAAAACAGGCTATGAAAAAATATATCTTTGCTGTTCATCCTTTTGGTCTTTCACTCAAAATATTCACAAACATCTTACCTTTTCATTGAAGTACAATTCTTGAAAGAATTTTTTTTTTTTTTACATTAAATAAATATTATTCTCCAAAACAGGTGTGCCACAATTATTGGCAACCCTTAATTTAATGTTTTGAGCAGCCTCCCTTTGCTAAGATATCTCCTCAAATGCGTGATGAGGTTGGTGAACATATGGCACGGATCTGAGACCATTTTTAACATACAGTATCTCTCCAGATCCTTCAGATTCTGAGGTCAACACTTGTAGATTTGGCTTAGTTTCATTTATTGTGACATTGGAGATGAGCGCTAACATAACCAGAGTATAACACCATAAAGAATGACAATTCCTAATTTTACTGACATACTGCTCACCATTTTAGCCCATATACACTGTTTTCTAGGCGTATGAATGTGGACTATGTGTAATATAATAAAATGTTGTTGTTCATATACATTTGACAGTGTAATTTATTACAAGCTAGCACAGTTAAGTTTTCAAGGTTGCAAACTTCCAAGTCTTGTTGGCGTGAGATTGACAAAGAAGACTGCTCAAACTTTTTGACGTGAGATTCATTTATCTGGATGCTAGCTTGAGACAGGACTTTGGGCATCTGGCAAAAATGACACCAATAAGGTTACAGCCTATGTCAAATTATAAAAAAAAAAAAACATTGGCAGGGATGTTTATGATGAAATCTAGCAAGTCGACAACATTCCTAACACAGCCAAACATCAAGACACAAGACATAGCAAGACAGCTAATAAGTTATTACTGACTAGTCCGACATAAAAAAAAAAAGTAGCATATGCTGCCACTGACGCAATACATTCATGGGAGAACACATACAGTAGTCCAAACGCCGCCTCCGATAAATCAAAACACAAAACAGTCAGCATGACAGCGTTTCAGTATCTGGATACTGATTCAATACAATTCATTTGTTTTACCACACCGTTATTACAAAGGCACACCTCTTAAGCATTGAGAGAGACTCCCCACTGTAAAATGAACTATTTATCTAGGAGTGTGTTGGCCAGAAGAAGACGCAGAAAAGACCCTGGACTAGGACGAACCTCAAAGGATATGCCACCCCATTACAATAACTTGGTTGTCAGAATATTTTGAAACTTTAAAATGCATTATTTTTCTGATCCGGTGAAGACTTAGCTGCTCTCTCTAGTCGTAAGACCCCGCTGCCATAGAGACCCTCCGCAGATAAGCCTGACCTGATCTCAACCTATCATAGCAGGACTGGGCAGCATTGGCACTAGGCCACTTATTTCTTAAACATTTTACGCATGCCTTTATACTGCAGGAAGGTGGACAAGACTTCACTGCCGATCTTGGCTATAGGCATGAAGACTTTCTCGAGGAACCCTGGCTTGGCCTCTTGATTCTGCTTCTGCTCCTTCTTCAGTTGCTTGATCTCTTGGTCCATGGTCTCAGCCTTGTCCTTGAAGCCCTTCTCCATCATCTCCCTCTGCTCCTTCAGTTTGCTCTCCAGGGCTCGATTCAACTCCTCGTGCTGGAGCCTCTTCTCCTCCTCCATCTTCTCCTCCAGCCGCCTCATGCGCTCCTCCTGACTGCGACGCTCGTCCTCCAGGGCACGCTGCAGGTCCTGAGACCGCTGCTCCTCGGCCTTGGCCTTCTGCTCCTGCACTCTCGCCTGCTCACGGGCCGCTGGAGGGAATGGGAGAAAGTAATGGGTCACATGAGAACAGTTTTCGTCACTTGTGATCATAAGTGATATGAATGAGTTTTGACGTCTGTATGAATTTCTGTGAATGTATGTATGCATGCATGTACCAATGTATGCAAGTATGAATGTATGTTTGCCTGTATGAATGTAACGTATATGTGTGGGCATGTATGTTTGCATTTACACATGTGTGTGTGAAACAAATCAATGCCGTTCAAACTGTGGACAAGAAAAATGTTGAAAAAGGGCATGGCTTCACCCCGAAGATGCAATTCCAACTTCTGCTTCATTATGAACTTATAACCATACTTCCAAGCGTACATATAAAGTATGTTATAATTTGTTTACAGTGTGAACGAAATGTAGTATTTATGTTTTAATTTTGCTGCCACTAGTGCCTTCCTAGAGTAATGTAAACCATTGGTGTGACAAGCGACCTACATTTGTTGAGATTTCCTTACGTTTGGTAATGATAACGTACGGTAAGAAGACGATGTGTTTCATCATGAGGGAATAAATGTAAAAACATTACTATTTAAAAAGGTGCAACATGAAAGAATTTTAGTTTAAAACATTCAAACATTAACTAGAAATAGCAACCGAATATGAAAAATATTATAACAGAAACGCCAAACACAACACTCTTAAATATTTTGAATTTGGAATTCAGTACCGATTTTAAACACTTGGTTTCAGCACAACCTATTGCTCCTGTAACATTAATGTTTAGCCAAACCCAAAAGCTTAAGACCTACAGGGGTCTAACTTGCCTCGACTAATTAAATTGTAAATATGAATAACAAGCAACGTTGATGGTGCCACAAATGTAAGCGTATTATCTTTCGATCATATACATTATTCCATGCTAGATAAAGTCCTCAGCCTCCAAAATCTTGGCCAAACGTTTACTTTTTTAATTTTATTTACATAACATTCACTCATTAAGCCGACACTTTTATCCAAAGCGATGTAGAAAGGAGAGAACCATCAAAACGAGCAATAGAGAGCTAGTGTAACAATACATAAATACTACTTTACATAAGAAATAAAAAGTGCAGGAATGTAAATGATGTAAGTGCGAGTAAAGTACTAGTAAGCGGAGATAGCTTTAAAGGGAGGATAAGGTGAGGTAGAGGAAGTGGACGTTAGGAAAGGAAGTGCTATCTGAAGAGTTGAGTCTTCAGGAGCTTCTCCTGCAAAGTGAGAGTGTCAAGGTGTGGAGAAACATAGTGATATATGATTGGGGTGGTGAGCATGAAATCATTTAGCTCACTAGCCAGACTTTATATATACTGTATATAAATATCTTCTTTAACTGAACTAGGTAAAGTCTAAATTCAGATAAACAAAAATTCAGACTTATAGAGTACGACCCTGTGTTGGTGGCAGCCATCTTACCTGCCATCTTCTTGTCGGACTCTGTGAGCGTCTCGTCAGCCTTCAGGATGGAGTTGGCCTCAGCGTTCCTCTCCTGGAGAAACTTCTCCAACTCCTCTTCCCCCTGAAGACAAGAGAAAATAACAGTTAGAGAAGAGGAGGTACAGTGGACACACACACACACAAGCATGCATACATGTGAACACACACAAATACACACACTCACATATAATTACATCCACATACACAGACACAAACAAACATTCTCTCACACACACGCACACGCACACTTACACATACAGACACACACATGTACCCACAAGTACAGACATACATGCACACCAAAACACACACAATTGCACAAAAACTAATTTTCAAGAGATCCAAACATACCTAAGCACACGCACACACACACACACACCTACACACACACACACACACACACACACACACACACACACACACACTGGCGCTCACCTTCATGCCCTTCTTGCCATGTTGCCGGTACCTGGCCACCATGGCATCGCGGTCACGACAGTAGATCTCATACCCGCCTGACTTTGAATATCTGCCCTGCTGAATGTTGGCGGCCATCGGTCCATACAGTTCCAAGAGAAGGTTCCGACACAGCGTCTCCGATGCCTCCATGTTCATAGCGAACAGCTGCTCAGAGATCTGCAACACCTTCTCCTGTCGGAGAGAAAGCCACAGCACATATTTTAGCCAAAGCAACATGAACTACAAATACGACAGTATGAGTTCCTGGAGCAGAGATCCAACTGGAGCTTGGAAGGTTCAAATTGGACACAAGAGCTCGGAAGGTGGAGGTATGTAACGCGCTAAAGAAGTCCCTCTCTGAGGAAGTGTGGTTTTCCAAACTGGAGAAACATCTCCAGCAACACCACGCCCCTTCAACATGGCTACTCGGGTAGCAGAGATCCAAGCTACTCGGGTAGCAGAGATTTTTTTTAGGAGGGGGTCCTTGGAAAGCTACATTTTTCTAGTCCATTTGACTGTACATGTAGGTCAACTGGAGTGAAAAGTAAGTTAAATTTAAGTTCAAATAAAATAAAATAAACTTACCTCCAGCTGCGTCATGTATTTTCCCCCATCATCCTTGAAGGAACGTTTGAGGAATTCCTGCCTTGCCATGGAGGAGAGACGATGGTGTTCTGCCGAGACAGTTCCAAGATCCGTGGGAAAGGTCTTACTCAAATCCCCCATGCCCTGCTCATAGAGCTGGAGACCCGCTTTCAAGGCTGACTGGTTTTCGATCTCTGCCATGGCAACCACAGCATTCTCCAGACAGGGAACGCTGCCGCTGTTGATGGTGTCCACGTAGATCTTCACAAGATGACTGAACCCTTGAGACAGTGAGTGAAAGGTAAGGAGGTAAATGTTTGTAGTCACTCAATCTAGAACTCAATTCAATTAAATTCAATTGTATTTATAAAGTGCCAAATCAAAACAAAACGAATTGTCTCAAGGTGCTTTAGACAGCTCTGAGCCATCTGAGAGCAAGCACAAAGTCGGAAGGGACAAGGAAACCCCTTATTTCAGGAAGTAGGCAGAACCATGACACATGGTAGATATTGAAAAAGAAGGGGGGGGGGGGGACAAACATGAACATAGCAGAATAAATCATACATGTAGCATGATAAGCATGCCAGCATATGCATGGTAAATGTACGCAGCATACATGGGGTGCATGTACACTGCATACATGGGGTAAATGTACACAGGATATGTGTGGTAAGTGATATACACATGATACATACAAAATTGGTAGTGGAAAAGGTGGGGAGAGCATTCAAGTATTGTAGATAAGCTTAGTGGGTACACTGTGCGCTCGTAAGGTTACTATTACAGGGGTAGCTTGAGCTACGGAACATAAAACTATGATGATGGTGGATATTATTTACTTTGCATGTGCTAGTCAAGTAGAAGGTCTTGGTTGATAAATACACCAAGATTTTTGATACTAGTGTTTGATGTTAATGAGATGCCATTGAGTGTGGGTAGACTTAAAAGTAGTGTCTCATTTAAGAGGGGTAGTGAGTGTTTAAGTAGTTTGGTGAGGAAAGACCCTAGTCAAACCCAAACATCCATCCATTCAACCATTTACCCATCCATCCATTCATCCATCTACCCATCCATCTACCCATCCAACCACCCATCTAACCATCCACCCATTGATCCATACGATCCGTTCAATTTTATTTTCTCTTCTGCCTCTATTCAGTTATTTCTTCTTCTTTGAACTCAACAACGATACAAAAGAAGCTCTGTGACTCACGGCTGCCGGTGACCTTGTGGCCACCCTGTACTGTCTTCACGCGGCTCTCTGCAAAGACGTAACTGCAGAAGCGTTTAGCGACACTCAGGAAGTCTGGGCAAAGGTCTGCCTCAGCCATGGAATCTAGGTTCTTCATGTTGTTTGCCGACGTTGGGAACGGGAATGTGAAGCACTTCCGGGCCGGGAAGAAGTTCCGGATGCACTGTCTTGGTAGGTTGTAGGTCACTGCTTTGTTAGTCAGACCTGTGAATGCAAATCAAAATGCCGTCAACCTTGTCTCAACTTTACATTTCAATAGTGTGCTCTAAAATGTATAAATGTTTAACTTTAAACTCATATCTGAAGTGTCTGCCTTTACAACAAGGGTAGAATATTATGCTACTTCCTGAACTGAAAAGCTAGTGGGCCTATGCACAGTATTTATAGTAACTAATTAATTAGTTAAATTATGTATGATCTGTAATTTATGTTTGTGATGGTGCACATATGTTGTATTGTGCTTAAGACTGTGATGGTGATGTTACGTTTGAAACTCAGTGAACAATTCATTAACTAAGTACCGGTAACTTATTCATTCATTCTTTTACTATTTTTAGTTTTTTGTATCCACATCCAAATCATATAATAACAAAAACAAAAATAGCAATTCTACTACTTCTACTACTACTACAACTGCTGCTGCTACTAGTAGTACTACTTGTTATTATTATTATTATTATTATTATTATTATTATTATTAACAATGATAAGGGAATAAGCCATTTCCAACAAGCCATTGACACTAACCTTTTTTCAGCTGTAGGGCGAAGTCCAGGTACTCGTCCTCACTCACATCGCGACCGTTGAGCTTCCTTTCCAGAGTGAAGTCCCGAACGGCCCAGACGAAGTCAGGGAAGAAGCGGACAAATTTACAGTCCTCCTCTTCTTCATCCTCATCATTGGCGGCCGCTGACTTTATCTGGATGTGTTCTGTCAGCTCAGTCACATAGCTGAGATTGGCTAAGGAAAGGTGCTCACTACTGCACTATTATTTTTTTTTCTCCAACAATTAGAGTAGTGGCATAATGCTGTTTAAATAAACCTATAGAAAGGTTCAGGTTTAGCAGACAAGTACAGGTAGGTTTGTTGTTTCATTGCTTTTGTTTGACAGTTATAATATTAAACCTGATCTGTGACGATGACTACTTTCAATGAACTCCCTTATCCAGTTTAAACCTTATCCCCTACCTCAACTAATATGTGTCACAACCAAAAAAAAAAAAAAAAAAAAACACATTTAACTATGCAGCACTTAGAGTAGGTTTTCAACAGGTTTTCAATTTTCTTCCCTATGTTAACCATTCATTCAGGTTAATTTTGGTCCACTGACAAAGCATGGCATTTGCTAGCTTTGTGGCTTATTAACTTAGCAACTGTCAGTATTGCCAGAGTTATACCAAAGCTGCTGTGCAAACGACTTTAGACTGTAATTTAGTTGGAGGATCAATGTTTGGCTTTCCTGTCTGTCTCTAAGTCCCCATTGTTTATGAGCAGGGGCTGTGAGGGAAAGAGAAAAAGTGTGTAAAAGTGTGTGTGTGCGCTATGTGCGTGCTTGCGTGCGTGCATGCGTGTGAGAGAGAGAGAGAGAGGATACTGGAGTTTCTCTAGAGCCTGGTTGTCGATGGTGCCTCTGCTGTTGTACACCAGGGTGCTACTGAGCAGCACGGCCAGACAGAAGATCCAGGCATCGTTCTTAGAGTCGCCCTACGATGAGATTTTATGTTATTTTAATGAGGAGCATTCAGCTGGTTGTACAATTATTAATTTATACAGGCAGAAGATGCAAGCAACCTTCTCTACTCTTTTACAGTTTTTGCACATCTGATGTTGCTGAGGACGGCATTCTGAAACGTCTTTCTCTCTGCTTCCATACATGACAATGAGCCATAAGGCTTTATTTGTATGATATGAATATGTATGATTGAAATATATATTGAATCGATAACAAAATATTGAACTGGATTATAAACCAAACATTCTCTGGGTTCAGAATTATATTTTAAACCAGTCATGACTCAGTTTAACTCCTTCCTACCACTGCAGTAAACAGTGTATGAGTAGAACAGTATGTAAATAGGGCAACGTTGGTGTCCTCACCTTGTCGACATCACCCAGTCCTTCAGTGTCTAGCAGCAACAGTGTATGTCCTGAAACAGAGGTCATTCTATTGTCACTTACACAGCCTTCTACTTCCTGTGTTACACATGGTAACCAAAGTAACAACAGTAACACTAGTAACAGTAATTACACCATGGTTACGACATTCCTCCTCCAGACACACAAGAACAGTCACAGAGTTCCTATGGAGAGCAATATTAATGTCACGCTGACAAATAACATGCTTAAGTACTAGGGTTGGGTACACAAGGATATTTCTTCTCATTCTTATAATCAAGTGCAATTTATTGTTTAGAAAAGTCCAAAATGTAATTACAAATGAACAACATACAAACTAAGAAACAAATTCATTACTTAATGAATAGATTTGCTCACCTGGTTTAGATGGGTGAGGCACACACCACATCCAGATGCCTTTGGTCTTAGACTCAATGGTGCTGCCCAGAGCAAAGCCTGAAATAAACAACTTATATATGAAACAATGTTGCCATAGCAACAAAGGTGCTAGGCCCTACTGTGATGGGTGTGTTATTTTATTTTCTTCATCATCAGAATCTCTATCACACTTTTTACTATTCTTAAAGTCTCAGTTCCACAGTTATATCGTGCACTTTCTGGACCCACAAATAATCTATTAGTCAACAATGAATGACCAAATGTACTGAAGCAATTTCTACTCATTTAGCCTCTTTGAAAATTAGGTTAGAGGAGTAAGATGTCTTTCAGTTCAGAGACCCTGTCTAACTGAGTAAATATAGACTGCAGAATACATTTCAAGTAGGTCTGGCCCAATAGGCCTGCATTACAAACCAAGGTTTTGGTGAATTATGCCGGCGTCATAGAAGTAGAACAATTTGATTGGCTGATGAATGACATTCTAAAAAGTGAATGGATAAAATCCGTTTTCTCCCCTTACTGTCGACAAAAGGAAGCAGTATATGACATGTCATTTAAGTTTGACGTTCAAAAGTAGGCCCTACTGGCCCTACCGGTTCCGTGGTCTATGGCAGTATGTACAGATCACACAGAACAGAGACTGAAATGAGTGAACGGCTCAGGAGGCACTAAAACGAGTGAACGACTCAGGAGGCACTGAAACAAGTGAACGACTCAGGTGTGTGTCTGTGTGTGTGTGTGTGTGTGTCTGTCTGTCTGTCTGTCTGTCTGTCTGTCTGTCTGTCTGTCTGTCTGTCTGTCTGTCTGTCTGTCTGTCTGTCTGTCTGTGTCTGTCTGTTTATATGCGTGTGGTACATTTGAAGCTGCATTAGCACTGATTTCAAGGAGACACGCACCATCGGCTTTTAAACCATGCCATATTTTACTTACTGGCCTTACCGGTTCTGCGGAGTGGCAATAGCAGAGTCAGAGAGTGTGTGTGTGTGTGTGTGTGTGTGTGTGTGTGTGTGTGTGGGGGGGGGGTTACCTGACTGTTTGCCAGCTAGCCGATTCATGAGGTAAGACTTGCCAGTGCGGTACAACCCCACCACAGCCACCACCACCACAGGCTGCTGGATCCCCTTGAGGATGTCCAGGGCCGATTCCACCGTTTTCAGTCCCTCCTCTGCATTCTCAATCAGGCACACAGGTGCTGGCATGCGGGGTGGACCTCCAGACATGGCTGCTTGGAAGTTGGCCGCACAACCTACAATGTAAAAAACAAACAAACAAACAAACAAACAAACAAAACAAAAACTGCTGCATAAATAGGTTATGGCTGAATTAAAACCAAACAAATTTTGGTTCAATTAAATCTATTTTGTTCTTCCATCATTTCATCCGTTGTTCTTTTCAGTGTGAGACAGGGTTCAGGGGTTAGGCAGGGCTACCTGAAAGGGAATACTTTTACACGGAGATCTACATTTGTGAAACTATCTTCCTTAATAACATAAATGACAGACTGGGAGAAGCTAGACACAGGTGACAAGCTATGAATAACCAATCAATCAATCAATAATATTCTTACAAAAAACAGCCACAACTGTACAATAAACCCATTACTCTGAAACCATGATTATCAGCACAGTACTGATTATTAGGACACAGGTCTATGTGATTTTGTACAATGACTGCAAATATTTCAATTCGGCCTGTCAAATCAGATTCTACCCGGATTGGCTGCTGGAGCTGGAAATACCCTAAATATGTATGTCCTGTTGATCTGCTATCTGGTTACAAATCTGAATCACATCACCAGTTTACAACATCGGCCAAGATACATGCCAGCGACGGGAAACGCACTTTGAATGGGCCTGTTGTGGTGTGTGGAAATAGTGCAACAGTCTGGACTAGCGCGCTAGTTAGCAAGCTAGCCAGCTAGTAGGATATCCACTCACTTGTCTTTATACCAGAACTTTCATTCTGTAAGCACAGGATTACATATCTAATGTAGCAGGAACAGCAACAACCCCTTACAAGTCCCTCCAAGATGGTCCTTTCCGCAAGTTAAAAGAGCAAACGACGTCGTAGCCCTGTCATTTTCAAACCGTCAGAGACAAAACCAAACAATCCCAATGGCCACCATTTGCATAGGATTAAACTTTTCCCAACTTTTTTCGCTCGCTTCGCCCAATTCACTCGTCTACTTCACAACCGCCTGCCTCCAACAGAAACGAATGAGGTACAAAACTTTGTTTCGCTGTCAATGTGGTCATCGTAAGCCGTTCGGGTCCAAATAGCTTGCCAATATGTTTTGGTTTAGGGAATAATCATTAGCTTGAAGTGTTGCGGAAACTTCAATAAACGAACCAGTAGATGTACCTTTGGTAGAGCGCTTGCTGACGGAAGATTGAGTCTTTACTCGTGTGATGTCGTCGAAGACTCTTGAGATCAGTGTGCTGTGCAAATCCTTTTAAACATTTGAAAACGAAACCAACTGCGCTGGTTATGAAATACATTGTTGGGTGTTACTGTAAACGCACACAGTTCTTGTAAACCATGTGCCCGGAGCTATTTGTCTGGGCTCCTTTAAGAGCACGGCTGCTGTTGGTTACCGTGGTTACCGTGTTGTCTGCAGCCCACAGTCAGAGGTGGAGGGGCAAATGTGATAGGGTCTTGCTGGTATACGTTTTATATTTTCTTCTGAATGGTTTGGTTTGAATGTTGCACCCAATAATTGAGTGTGTGATGATTTGATATATGGGGAATCACTGTGATTTAATTATGGTCTGTTTCTGATTTGGGGAATATCTATTTCTTGTGTGATTGTGGTGTTTCTTTCTTTTGGTTGTTTAAACCACCAGTAGGCCATTGCTGGATAACCCCTTGAAGGCCTGCACATCAAAGCCATTCCACTGGTGACAGTGCTCCTGTGAATGTTTTTCCCCTCCATGTCTCGATTAAATCAAACCATACGCGTGTGGAATTGTGGATCTCTGTGTCTCCTTAATTCAGTTGACTGCCCCATGATTGGGGATGATTTGCTGCCTGGAGTTGTGGACCTCAGGTAGCCCTAAACCCTGTGCAGGAGGACAGCCCCCTAGCCTGGCCATTACCAGCCTGTGACTCCATTTCATGAGCATGAGCTTGAAATCAATTCAGGCGGAAATACGTAGGCTGGTGTCACCAGGCTAACAGCCCCCGCCACACATGCCTCACACATACAAAGTGGCGATACACAATCACGGTGACATTTTAGGAACCATCCTGTCATTTTCCTCTTTACTATTAAGCGATGCTACCCCAAGGCCATAGACATGTAGCGTGTAGTTTTATTTCTCAGGTTTGGTTAAAAATGTACCGTATCGTATCTTCTGGGGAGTAGACTTGGGACCATGAAGAGATCTTCCATCTGGGCATCTGAGCCACACCCGTGCTAAGCTTCTGGCGGGGATCCAAAACCGGCCCACAAACTAAAAAGTATTTTTGTGTCTTTGGGCTTCTGTCACTCAGTGTACAGCTGATCTGGTTGAGCGCTGGCTTGGACCAGGGGCCAGATGTGGCCCGTAATCTGCCAAATTAGCTTAAAAAGAAACAATTTAAAAGATATAATTGTTTTAATTTTTTTTTTGTAAATACACGAACTATCGACCACTTATCCATAGATACAAAGGGCTTACTCTCACCAAGAATCATGGTGTGGTGTTTCAGCTTTGTCGCAAGGCACGTTTTTAGGATTGATTATATTAGTGCATTACTTTGTCCTACAGCTCGGAAATGGGCTACAGTCTTAATGGTTAAACGAATATTGAGGTCGTTAGAATGGCTTTTTAAAAACACTGTGGGTGGCTCTTAAAAGAGCCTTTGGGTAATAGATATTAGCTTTACTTGGAGCTGGTGTATTTGGTGACAGCCTTTGTTCCCTCGGACACGGCGTGCTTGGCCAGCTCGCCGGGCAGAAGCAGGCGCACTGCGGTCTGGATCTCCCTGGAGGTGATGGTGGACCGCTTGTTGTAGTGAGCCAAACGGGAAGACTCCCCAGCGATGCGCTCGAAGATGTCGTTCACGAAAGAGTTCATGATACCCATCGCCTTAGAGGAGATTCCAGTATCAGGGTGGACCTGCTTCAGCACCTTGTACACGTAGATGGCATAGCTCTCCTTCCTGGTCTTTCGGCGCTTCTTGCCTCCTTTAGCAGCCGTCTTGGTCACGGCTTTCTTGGATCCCTTTTTGGGTGCTGGCTTCGCAACTTCAGGCATGTTGTACTACTGTCTTTCTCAAACAGAATGTAACTTTCGAAGCGAGATTGCAGATAATATATACAATTGTCTATGGAAATAGCTGGCTGCGTCACTTCAGACATCAACGAACGTCATTTCCCTCCAACACCAAACGCTCAGACACGGTTGGTTACTTTATAGCGAAGGGGGAGGTCAGAGAGACAAGTCCAGCCCCACCCACAGATCCGCAGTAAAACCCGATGCCCACTTTTATCTAATTTCCCGCACTTTTCGGAGACAATCCTGCGAAAAACATACATGCACAAATTATAAATATATACATTTTCCTTAGATCGCTTAATAAATTGCTTATCAATCGCTTAATCAATCAAACTTGGAGATTCTAGCATTTTTAGGCCAATGCAATTGTGAGTTGTGGTATGAGCTAAAATATCCCTCGGGATTAATATTATCTATAAACCGAGTGTTACATAACCAAGCTTGTGATGTTTTCAGCGATGATGTTGTTTGCAAGAACTTTCTAATATGGGGTTTGGGTAGACGTTTAAGTACAAAGCAAAACTTGATTTTACGTTAGCAACAATAGTGTCGTTCTCTAGACACCTCATGGCGTCGCAGCGTAAACATACTAGGTAGGCGAGAGCCTTTATTATTTTTAAAAGAGGGAGAACATGTAGGTCTACAATCATGCCTGTTTTCTATGATCTTGAATGCTGTTAGACCAGGCAAATATTCTGAAATAATTGACATAATATGCGCGTAGAATTGCAAGTTTCGTGTTATAATCGATTGGATACAGCTTTTGTATAGTATGTGGGTGGCTCTTAAAAGAGCCTTTGTGTTCAGTTTGGATGTGTGATCAAAATCTATCCGCCGAAGCCGTACAGAGTGCGGCCCTGACGCTTCAGAGCATAGACCACATCCATGGCGGTCACGGTCTTTCTCTTGGCGTGTTCGGTGTAGGTGACAGCATCACGGATCACGTTCTCCAGGAAAACCTTCAGCACACCACGAGTCTCCTCGTAGATGAGGCCGGAGATACGCTTCACGCCACCACGGCGAGCCAGTCGACGGATTGCGGGCTTGGTGATTCCCTGGATGTTATCACGGAGAACCTTGCGATGACGCTTGGCGCCTCCTTTTCCGAGTCCTTTACCTCCTTTGCCTCTTCCTGACATGTCTGCTCTTGCGTTTACAGAGATTGGTGTCTTGTATGTAGCAAGAGTGATAATATATAGTTCAAAAGCGGACCTTTGTGAAGACCCACTGCGCCATGTACATCACCCGCCCTGTTAGCACTGCGTCACTGAGGACAGACCAATCAGTGGACACCTACACCAAAGCAAAATTATTTTTCAGTCAGTGGTAAAGATTGGATGGTGGATTGGTGGATATCAGACATTCAACTTGACAAAAGATCCAAAGTGCGCTTTACCAAACTGGCCATAATATCTGGCAATAAATGTTTTGTTTTGCTCCGGAAAAGTGTAGACCCCTCATTCTCCATGGTTGAAAGAAATGTCCTTATGGTGACGGAAAAAAATATGTTCAACCTTAAAAGGAAGCCACATCTCTTTGATAAATGTTGGTCTGCTTTTATTAACTATATAGATACTATGCCACGGCCGGATGTGGGTTGACCATTGTATGCAGATGTACTGATATGTTACTGGTGTTTATCTGGCCAAATATGCATCTTTACTGCTTATATGTAAATTTACATTGTGTATCCTTTTCCTTAAAGTTGGCCTTTATCGTGTTGGATGCCTGCCCGTCTTACACTGGTGTGAGGGGGAGGGGGGTGCTTGTGCTTGGCAGTTGTCATTATTTCCAATGATTTAACGTTTTAATCTACTTGTTGGTGTAACAAGAAAAGCAAGACGCCCCCCATTTATATGAGCTGTGTATTGCTTAGAATGAGGATGCAGAACACAAGCATTCCTGTGAGTGAACGTCGTTAAAGGTTGTCAGCAATCTATAATAGAAGTACATAACCTCTTCTCTTACGTCAACGTTGAGGAATTGTTCAACACAAATGACTTGTGTCAAATTAACATGTTAACTTAATACATTCCCCACCGATGAATTGAAATGGCAGACTTTTCGTTGAAATGGTATTGAAATGTTCTAGTTTAGAAAATATTGTACGATCTTTACAATTTAAGGGAAAGGAATAGCCTCCATCGACATTTTGGTGGCTCTTAAAAGAGCCTTTTGATGTTCTTGAAGGAAGGATGAAATTAAGCACGTTCCCCACGGATGCGACGAGCCAGCTGGATGTCTTTGGGCATGATGGTGACCCTCTTGGCGTGGATGGCGCACAGGTTGGTGTCTTCGAACAGACCGACCAGGTAAGCCTCGCTAGCCTCCTGAAGAGCCATGACGGCAGAGCTCTGGAAGCGCAGGTCGGTCTTGAAGTCCTGAGCGATTTCTCTGACCAGACGCTGGAAGGGCAACTTGCGGATCAGCAGCTCGGTGGACTTCTGGTAACGACGGATCTCTCTCAGAGCCACGGTACCGGGCCTGTAACGATGGGGCTTCTTCACGCCACCGGTGGCTGGGGCACTTTTGCGGGCAGCCTTGGTGGCGAGCTGCTTCCTGGGGGCCTTGCCTCCGGTAGATTTACGAGCGGTCTGCTTAGTTCTTGCCATTGTGAATAGATTCAGAAGGATAAACTTAACGCCGTGCCATGCCTCTTTATACCTTCCAGACTTGGTTGGCCTCCACTGATTGGGTAGTACTCATGAGCGTGCTCAAAAGCAATTGGCCTGTCCGCACCATTTCAGTTTTAAGCCAGCCCCTTCAATGAGAGCGGGAAACTTACTTCTCTTTTAACATCCAAACTTTAACTTGAAATAGTGTTAGTAACCCTTGCCTGGAAGTGTATATTTATTTTAACATGTCTCTATTTGTTTTATTCTTTTGCTGAACGGTCGAGTGAGAGAGGCAAGATCACTAGCTCAATGGCCTAGGAATGTGATTTGTAAACCGAGTTGATTTGCACAGACGCGTCTACTAAATAATTCCATATAGTGTGTATTTAACACACGGTTGTGAAGGCTTCATATCGGGACACTTATAATTCTTGTGCGAAAAATGTACTGCTGACGTGGTGATTTGTAATCAAATGAAGGGCTATTTCATAAGGTGCATTTCATACCAGGAGGTGACCCAGTGCTGGGAGGGGTTATAAACACTTGTGTATGAGATACTGATTTTCCAGAGATTCAAAAAAACCATGCCATGTAAACATATTACTAAGCACACACACACATGTACAACAGATACCGATACATATTACAGAGTGATAGGCGAGAGGTATTTATTTAAGTTAATGTTTAATAAATGTTTCAGCCGTTAGATATTCTGCGAGAGTCATGAGCGTGCTCAAAAGCAATTGGCCAGGCCACACCATTTCTTAAAGACGCCTCATTTTCAAAAACGTAAAGCCAGCCCCTTCAATAAGAGCGGGTAGTTTGCCTTAACCGACAAAAATTGAACTTGAAATTACGTTAAAAACTCTTGCCTGAATCTGTATTTATTTAGGTATTTAAAGATGTCCATATTTGTAATATGCTCTCCCTCAAAGACCAAGATCACGATATCAATGTCCAGTGTACACTCATAATGTATAATTAGTAAAGCAAGACTTACATACAGATATATAAATAAATACAGATTGCAGATAGAAAACAAAAAAGAACTAGTGTAATCAAACAAAGCACGCACACAGACCACTGAGAATAGATACATATTACAGAATATAAGTGATAGGCGAGATTAATGAGGTAGCCTGTCTTAAAGTGATCTTTTTAAGGTTTCCACCGTTTCAGCCATCGTGCCAGTATTCCACAGGTTGGGAGCATAGTAACTAACAGCTTCCCCATGTCTGTTTGCCCCGGTCGTTGGAAAGTTTGTTGCCTGAAGACCACAGGGATCTACGGTGTGTGCACGTCTGACATTTATTCAGGTACATGACTATGATTCGATTCATGGACTAGTCAGTCGATTCTGCAGCTGGCAGTTAACCAGTTTTAAAACTGATGTGATTCAAAATCGGCCATGACTTATTCACAACACCATCATGATGTAGCAATAAGGGGTCAAGAAGGTATATGTAAGACTTGTTTTTGGGTGCTATGGTCATCAAACCAATTGACCTATCGCTAAGCCCCGCCCCCCATTGTGACTGTTGCTAACTCGGACACGTTATCATAGCTGACTAGAGTTTACAATGGCAGCTATCAGCGACAAAACTATATCCCAAGAGGCTATAGACAACTTTTGGAGACAAAAGGACCTGATTTTGCCTAGAAGCCTTCAAAAGGGACTTAATTATGCAATGGAGGGATATGTATACAATTTAAAACTCGATATGGTGGATAACAAGCTTAAATTTGAGGCGAGAATTTACAGAGCTCAATGCAAGAGGGAGAAGATTCAACTCATGGTCATCGCGATTGCAGATAAATACATCCAATACCAGCATTGTTCATGCACCGCATGGGAAAGATACAATGAATTCACATTCAGTTAATTTAACTAATCTGGAAGGCATATGAATGTAGACCTACGTTTAGTAAATAGCATTAACCTACCTGCCCCTGACAGGACAGTGTCCTAACTATATGGTCCTAACTGTCTAGCTTGTTATTGTAACCTTGTTAATTACCGGCATGCGTGTGTTTCGTTCACGTTGTCATGTTAATCCTTTATTAAACCTATGTATACTTGTGCATATCGTTTGTTTAATAGAATGGCCGATTTTTAACAAACTGTCCCATAACTGACAAAGCTACGCTAGCGCAGCTAGTGAATCGTTAACGTTAGCTAGTTTGAACCAGAGATAACTTGCCTCAGCCTAGCATAACATCAGTGGTGAAAGTAAGCAGCTACTGTGAAAAATGAGTATGCCTTTTATCATGTAGGCTTAGTTGATTGCTTTAGCAAAGGAAAATCCAACCTAACAAGAGTATGGCAGAAAGCTAATGAACGTAGCGTTCACTGTGTGGTCTGCCACAGCTTAATCCACCAGAGATATTTGGACCGGTCTTGTTTTCGTTTAGGAAATGAGATACAATATACCCCATTGCCTATCCTCTCATGATACCTCGTATCAGTGTTGTATCTACCCCATGCACATCGTTTGGCCATTTTTGTTGAACATACATTACCACAAACCTCATAAAACAACCGAAAAATCACGGCCTCTAATGCTATCCTATGGAGCTGTAAACTCACGATGTCCGAGTGCAACTGTTACTTAACTGCCATTGGCCCGTCTGCGTTCGAAAGGCGGGGCTTAGCGACAGGTCAATTGTTCAATGCTCATTTAGTTCACTTATTTTGCCCATTAGTATGTATGCTATAGTTGAGCATTAAACATTATAAAGAACTATGCAATCATTTGTTTAGAAACTTTGCTTTTCACAGATACATTTGGGTGGCTCTTAAAAGAGCCGTTGTTTTTCACGCTGGACTTGAATTACTTGGATTTCTCGGTCTTCTTGGGCAGAAGCACAGCCTGGATGTTGGGCAGCACACCACCCTGAGCGATGGTCACACCGCCGAGCAGCTTGTTCAACTCCTCGTCGTTGCGGACAGCCAACTGCAGATGGCGGGGAATGATACGACTCTTCTTGTTGTCACGGGCAGCGTTGCCAGCCAACTCAAGGATCTCAGCGGTCAGATATTCGAGCACGGCAGCCATGTAGACCGGAGCTCCGGCTCCAACACGGTGGGCATAGTTGCCCTTGCGGAGCAGCCTGTGAACACGGCCCACGGGGAACTGGAGTCCAGCCCTGGAAGAGCGAGTCTTGGCCTTAGCCCTGGCCTTTCCTCCGGTTTTACCTCGTCCACTCATGTTTACTGATTATCTTTAAGCGATTACAGAATTTAGTGAATAATAACTTAGCGCGACTGAGACAGAATTTATAGGAAATAGTCGAAGGCTTCATTCACTGAAAGGAGAATGCCGAGAGCCAATCATATCAGAGATTTAGACCAAAGGCCTTGCCCACTTTTTTTGTAACTCCTCCAGCACTTAAACTGCTTTTACCGCCTTTTTGTTATTAGTATTTTATAAGAAAATCGGAATGATTAAATGAAAATAACCTCAATATTAAAGTGGACTTCCGCTAAATAAAGGTGTAGCACGGCCTCGATGTAAAAAAAAAATATATATATGAATTGATGTTCCTGTTTACCCGATTATAAAGATTCTTCATTTGTTTTTGTGAGAATAAAGTAATAATCCTAGCTGGCCAACTAACACCCGAGACTTAATCCTAAAGATGTAGCTCCCACCTTTTCTTGGGGATTGGCACTGCATATGTACCCAACAGTTGCACTAACCGGTTATTGTTATTAACATTAAATCTGTGTATAGAATTGTTTTATTGTGACTGAAAGAACTTGAGTTGGGGTATGGGACAATCAAATAGTTGGCTGGCCAGCTAACACCACTAATACACCTTAATGATTTACCAATTCAACGTCCAATTAATCACTTTGGAATAGATTTTTCAACGGAATGAGTGGGTGGCTCTTAAAAGAGCCTTTTTTTGATTTCCAGAAGGTGGATCACTCTTCAGCTTACTTCTTCTTGGGTGCTGCCTTTTTGGGCTTGACGGTTTTAGGCTTAGCTACCTTGGGCTTCGCTGCCTTTACCTTCTTAGGGCTCTTCGCTACCTTCTTGGCTGCCGCGGGCTTCTTTGCCTTCTTGGGGCTCTTGGTGGCCTTCTTTGCTGCGGCGGGTTTCTTGGCCTTCTTCGGGGACTTCTTAGCAAGAGCGGGCTTCTTAGCGACTGCCTTCTTGGGGCTTTTGGTTGCCTTCTTTGCTGCGGCGGGTTTCTTGGCAGCTGGCTTCTTCGCCTTGGGAGCAGCCTTCTTTACGGGCTTCTTGGCTTCTGCCTTGTTCAGCTTGAAGGAGCCGGACGCTCCGGTGCCCTTAGTCTGAAGCAGAGTACCCTTCGAAACGAGACTCTTGACGGCCAACTTGACGCGAGTGTTGTTCTTCTCGACGTCGTAGCCACCAGCAGCTAGCGACTTCTTCAGCGCGGACAGAGAGACACCTTTCTTTTCCTTGGATGCCGACACAGCTTTCACGACGAGATCGCCGACGCTGGGTCCTGCCTTCTTGGGACGTGGGGCGGACTTCTTCTTGGGGGATTTCGCCGGGGCGGCGGCTGGAGCGGGAGCGACTTCTGCCATTGTTCGAGAGTTCAAGTGAGACGCAGTAACAGCAACTGAAAATGTCTGACTGAATGCCATGCCATAGAAGCGGGCTGAATTTAAACCCACCATGAGAACCGTTCAGACTCAACGTCAATGGCTCTCTGCTCACACTTCCCCGATGAGCACCAAGTTGTGTTTTCTGCCCTTACATTTTGGAAGAATATCAGCCTTGAAACCATTTGAAAACCTGAAACAAAGTTTTTGAAGTTAAATAAGAGGTTCAGTTCTTACATACGACATAAAGAAAGCTGAGTTTCATCTTATTTTAGAGTCATACCGAACAGAAAACCGAGTGTAGCAGCGAGGAAATCAAGTCGCTATTGTGGACATGGGGCTGTTATAATGCGTATAAAGTTAATAAAACAAAGCACAAAACTAAAAATAAATACCCGGGGATAACAACAGGAGTGTCTTCAACCTAACACACATATTTAAACCGTGTTTTTACACTCTAGATATTGCCAGACGCAGTCTGTTTTGTAGTCAGTGAAACACATACTTGCCCAGGGAACTGAAGTGATCATACTGAAGGACTAGACTTCACATATAACGGTTGCAACAACCACAAGTCTGGTCTACGTCTGCTTGATGACAAACCATGTTTCACGAATATAAATTACGACAATATTATCATGTTAAGACGAATCCACTATTTGAAAATAGAGAAAATAGTTAAATTGAGAATCTCGAAGTTCTGGCGTGGAAAATATGCCTAACATCGTCGCATTCTATAAGCGTTTCTTTCAAGCTTCAAAATCTGAAAACGGTACACGTAGATTCGTAGCTGCATAAATCCATGCAGTGTTGGGAATATAGGAATTTGAAAGGCATCGTGTGGGTTTTTATTGTCCTGAATTAACATGCACTTACACCTACTACAGTAATGGTACATCGCAACAGAAAGATTGAGTCATTGTTCTCATAATGTCTTTGGACTTTCATGGCATCGCTTTCTTTGTATACCCAAGAAACCAGAATTAATATAAGTGTTGAATAGACTTTCGTGATGCACCGAATAAACAAAATCATATGAAATATTTTCGACTGGGGCTTTCAAGGTTCTGTGTACTATCATGAGAGTATATTTTAATGAATTTAACACTGTCTCGTAGTCAATGTAAAAGATGCGGGAAATGGTAACAAAGGAATGGCAAGTTGCCGTTGAGATGAAATTAAATGTCTATGTGGGTTGTCGAAGAGTGGCGGGGATCAAGCCGAGGCACCATTGGCTAAACAACAACCAACCCCGTTTATTCTTTTCACTGTAAGAGGAGAAACAGAGTTTCTAATTTACATACGCCTTTTTATATAAAGCTGAGGTCTTTTGTTTGTGGTCTCAACAACCATTCCGCAATCATGCCTGAACCAGCGAAGGCAGCTCCGAAGAAGGGATCCAAGAAAGCCGTGACTAAGACGGCTGCAAAAGGTGGCAAGAAGCGCAGAAAGACCAGGAAGGAGAGCTATGCCATCTACGTGTACAAGGTTTTGAAGCAGGTCCACCCTGATACTGGAATCTCCTCTAAGGCGATGGGCATCATGAACTCTTTCGTGAACGACATCTTTGAGCGCATCGCTGGTGAGTCTTGCCGCCTGGCTCACTACAACAAGCGGTCCACCATCACCTCCAGGGAGATTCAGACTGCAGTGCGTCTGCTTCTGCCCGGTGAGCTGGCCAAGCACGCCGTATCCGAGGGAACAAAGGCAGTCACCAAATACACCAGCTCCAAGTAAATCTTTAACATCTATTTGCAAACCACAAAGGCTCTTTTAAGAGCCACCCAATTTTTCTTCAAAGAGCAATTCTATCTTTTAAATAGGTGTTTCCAAAACAATTATTGTTAACTTGTATCGAATAGCTGAGTATCTGAATGCAACAGTCTGGCATAGGATAATTTGCTGGATCCGTGACGTTGATATACAGAACTAACTGCAGGGTTATTTTTTTTTTAATTTTCAATTGTTTTTATTTTATATAATGGGTCGTCTGTACCCATGTATACCACTAGAATATCACATCCTGCTTCAGGCAGGCAACACTTTATCACAGATGCTGCAAACAGGAACACGTTGACGTGCCCTTCTCAAATCAGAATCAGGTTTTGTTGGCCAAGTAAGTTTGCACAAACAAGGAATTTGACTTGGTAAAGTGGCTCTCCGTGTGATTACATAGAATATACAACACAACGCAAACAGTGCAGCGCTCTAAGATGTCTAAATAAGTATACAAGCAGGCATTGCTATATACAGGAGCTATGAATTGTTACACAACAATAGTGCAAAGAAGTGGAGAGTGCAAGAATTGCAGGGAATGAGTGATGGTTACAGTAAGGGTGGGATGTGTTTTGTATTTAAGGATCAAATTAATAAATAAATGGGCGACAGTGATTTGACCTCCTGTCCTGAAGGCCCCATGCAGCCTATGGAAAGACACCAAGGACACACTCACCTCTAAATGCACAAACAGATACTTCAGTATACAGTCAATACATTGTTGAAGAGGATTACATTTCAAGTGAGTTTTAAGGTCTATATCTAGTTCTCATAAATTACATGACTTGTAACTCGTCACAGATTAAATTAAAACACTGCTACACACTCTGTATGTATGTATAGGCTACAAATACACCAGTGGAGCACACACATATATAACGATTTAACCGAACTCTCTTAAGCATGCTGGGCACGTCAGGAGACGTCCAGAAAGAGGACTTGGCACGTGGCAGAGCTGGTGCAAGTATACAACAACACACCTCACCAATCTACTGGATACAGCCCTTACTTTTTTGATGTTAGGCCGCCATAGTAAATGGCCCTTTGATGTGAAGTTGGGGAGTGGGGATGGGTTTACTGGAATTGAAGGCAGCTGGGTTCACCACCATCGTAAGCGATTGGCAACTGCATATAAGCAAGCCCAAGCACAGGCTGCCAAAGCTCAGGCCTCTCGGAAACGAGGGTTTGACCGCAAGGTCAGAGGGGGAGCCTTTGTTATCAGGGCAGAGGCTAATGGTTTTAAATAAAAGTTCCAGGGCACTGGAGGACAAATGGGAGCACTGCACAGTATGTCATTGTGTCACAACCTAATACTGATATACCTGTGTATGCTATTAAGTCAGAGGGGGCTAATGGGGAGGAGAGAGTCTTGCATCGTAACATGTTGAGTCCATGTAAATGTAATGTTTTCTGTCGCCAAGGGCCTGAGGATGGGGGAAGGGCCGTCACAACCCCAGATGCCAACCAGGACCGTAGCCGATGCATGTATCATTGGGTGTGGGGTTGTCCTGCATGTTCAGCAGCACCTATAAGGGCGGAGATGGAACCTAGGACTCTCAAGGATCAACCCCCAGCACAGCTCCATCAGTAGGGGTCGGTCTGGCTTCACCACCAGCCCTGGGCCCCTCGCTCTACTTGCAACACCAAGATGGATGTAAGCATGTGGTTAGAGTGAAAGACAATTTGGGGGTCGGGGTCCAGCCCGCCACTGGTTTAGACGTCACGACACACCTGTGTTGCATTAAGCATTCGGTAAAGGGAGGTCAGGGACAGGAGATACTGCTGAGCTCCAAGTCGAGGGCTGTCGTGCCAGGACGTGGGTAAGTGCTGCTTACCCATCGTGTTAAATAAGTGTGTTGGCTTAGATAGCTGACTGTTGCGTGTTGCGATTTCTCATCTGTGTACCTCCGATATACCCCACGTCTGGCGGTTGCGGTGAGGAGGCCAGCGTAGTATTACTGGGTATTCTGTTGTACCCAGTTTTGTTGTTTTCCAGAGAATTGTGTTCCCCGGCCGGTTTCTTTACTGTATGTCAATGCGTGTGCATGTGAGCAGGAAGAAGAGCAAGCTCATATTCTGTGCGAAGTGCCGTGTCTGTACAGAATAATAGGAGGGGATATACTTAGCCTTGGCTTGCTGTGCTTATGGGTTGCTGTGGATGCCTTCTGGGTCTTGATGTGTATTTTATCACTGACATTATGATTGGGATGCAATTAACTTGTTTTATCTGATTGTACTTTGCCCATCTGAAACACTACTGAATTTGCTGTTATCGGTAATTTATATATTCAATTCAATTCAAAAGGTGCTTTATTGACATGACAAGGTCACTTACATTGCCAAAGCAGTTGTATACAATATACAGTTGTATTATATATACATCTGTTCCTTAGCCTTGGCCTATATCGTTCATGTTATTTATCTATTAATCAGCACTTAGCACTTTACATCGATGAGATGCGTGTTTTGGCCACTGCTCTCTCCCCAGGGAAAAGTGCATAGTCAACATGGATGAAATGTTGTCCAAAAAGCTAAGATAGATACCTTTAGATCTATTAGGTCTTTAGCCTCAAAAATACTAAGTTTAATCATCTTTGAACTGCTGTTTGTGACCGTGGCACTCAGTGCTTCTGACTAAGACTGTCCAGAGAGTGGCAGAGGAGGAAGAGAAGATGCCGGAAGAGCACAAAGCCCAGTTGAACATAGATGACGCTTTTCTGCATCAGAAGTGCAGCACTGGTGTGAAGGTGTTGTGTGTAATGTTTTCTGTCGCCAAGGGCCTGAGGATGGGGGAAGGGCCGTCACAACCCCAGATGCCAACAACCACAAAGCGTTAATATGCGCTGCGCTCCCTTAGTAAATACCGTTTTATGTTTACGACCGCTATTTTACGCCAGAAATGGGCGCAATCCTGTTAGTAAATCAGGCCCTCAGTGCTTCTGACTAAGACTGTCCAGAGGGTGGCAGAGGAGGAGAATATGCTGGAAGAGTGCAAAGCCCATGAACATAGATGATGCTTTTCTGCATCAGAAGTGCAGCACTGGTGAGAAGGCTTTAGTGGTGTGTGTTTCTGCAGAAGTGCAGCACTGGTGAGAAGGCTTTAGTGGTGTGTGTTTCTGCAGAAGTGCAGAACTGGTGTGAAGGTGTTGTGTGTTTTTCTTGCCAACAAACATACATCAGTTTTTTTTTTCGTTTTTTTCTCGCATCTGGAGGGGAAAGCGTTCAACTTTCAGATGATAATTGAGGGCCTTCACCTCAGTGTAAAACAGAGGAGTCATTACCTCTACCGCCAACAAGGTCTGGTTGGCCTACTCTAACCTTCTTACAATAATAGTTATTTTAAAAATGGATTCACTTTTGAAGTCAATATTACAAAAACAAATGTAGATTGATAGTTTCTTTTCAGAAAGCAAGGTCTGACACAAAAATGTAGAAGAATGTATAGGTAAAGTCTGTTGTAACTTAGATAGATTTCCAGTTAATTATTTTAATGAGGATTTAATTGAAGTTAAGTTAAGTTAAAAGGAATTTGAATTGGGATGTATTTAAATATGCATAATTGCCTTATTAATATGATTTGATTGATTGTTTCATTAATACTGTTGTTCTGATAATGCAGTAAGTTCATATGTAACTACATTTCCCATAGTGCACAGTGAATTGCATTTCATGTTTACGGTTCCTGAACTGTGTGAGTGATAAGTGACGAGAGTTTTCTGCTAAGTAAAAAGTTCTTCAGTTTTGTACCCAGTTGTGGGCCTCCATTTATATCCTGCTGGCTAGTTAGATTAAATACAACAGTCTACTTACTGCAGCTTCATTGTTCTACCTCAGTTGTAAGTCACTTGTGATAAAATGAAGGAGGTAAATTCAGACATGAATCCATTCGTCTGCAACAGTGTGGGGGACCCCATCAGCCCCAGCTCAATAAATCGAAAAACACACATATGTCTGCTCCAAAGTAAATAAGGCTGCTTGCAGCTATCCATCTAGCGAACTACGTTATCGCTATATGATCATTAACTATCTAGTTTAGAGAACATCACCAAACAGTTATGGTTCATGAAAACTTGTATTATTACCACTAAAAGAACATAACTAGTCTCTCCAACTAAAGTGTTAATGTTAAAAATTAAATATGTAAATGCGACCGTCTAAATGTCAATGTTACTGTCTGTATAATTGCACGCAGAGCTATCCTAGCTAGCGATATCAAACGCCTGCATTGAACAGAACTTTTAACGAACACTTTGTATGTATGCTGTCGGCGTTCGCTATTGCCACCTATGATAGCTCAGCGTGCAATTTTACAAAAGGTTTTACCGACGGTAATATTAACATCGCTAGCTAGGATAGCTCAGCATGCAATTTAACAGATGGTAACATTAACATTTTTGACTGTATCATTAACATTTTGATTTGAACAGTAACACTTTAGTTGAAGAGACTAGCTCAGGCTTATATCATACTGAAGGTCATTATGAAGTGTATTTATTGTACTCTTTGTAGCATTTTATTAATACTTCTGAGTATCCCAAGGTATGCATGAGGCACAACCTGAGAGCAATAACCTGGCGATCTGATACAAAGCCACAGCATTACATCAGGATCATAATTTTACAAGCAAGTTATCGCTACAGTGACTGTGAAATACTTTCAGCAACATGCACACAAATCCCTTGAACAATAACGTTACTAGCAGCTATCTTGCTCCACATTGGTACGTTACTACTGTTCTCTAGATTGTCACCATCCTAGCAAGCTAGATACCTCAAGAGTCTCTCGCCAGAGACGGAATAAATAATAACAATAAATAATCTTTGGAGGTTATTAGCTAGCTTGAAATATTATATACAGATCTTACCCAGTGGTGAAATAACATGACTAGTCTACAAGGTTGTGCTGGTTTCATTTAATGAAGAGGTCATAGGGCTCCTGATCTGGAGGATATCGCGAGGTATTACTCCAAAAATCATCACTCACACTGACAGTTATAGTGCTTGTCCCCGTACTCGCCATGGCTTTTGTGTTGACAGTTCCGGGAATTCTGTCGGACATAGCAACAATAACTTGGTGGGGTGGGGCCCTGGCGATCGGTCACTTGCTTTGGCTCCCATGACACCACAAACACAGAGATGGAACTGAACATATCAACTGCTTTATTTCCTATTTTTAAAAACGGCACTGTGTTGGAAAAATTGAAAAACAAAAAAGATATAGTAATATGAACAACTTCTCTAAAACGCAACACTTTTGATTCCCAGCAGAGAAAGCAGATACAAAGACAAATAATTGTGTACCTGGCAAATCAACTACTTCCCTCTCTTTACTGATCCTCGGCAGATAAGTCTGCCCTGCTCTCACCCTATCATAGCAGGACTGGGCAGCATTGGCACTAGGCCACTCATTACTAAAACATTTTACGCAGGAAGGTGGACAAGACTTCACTGCCGATCTTAGCTATAGACATGACAATTTTCTGAAAGGACCATGGCTTATCCTCTTGATTCTGCTTCTTCTCCTTCTTGAGTTCCTTGATCTCCTGGCCCATGATCTCAACCTGGTCATTGAAACCCTTCTCCATCATCTCCTTCTGCTCCTTCAGTTTGCTATCCAGGGCTCGATCCAACTCCTCCTGCAGGAGCTTCTTCTCCTCCTCCATCTTCTCCTTCAGGCGCCTCACACGCTCCTCTTGGCTGCGACGCTCATCCTCCGTGGCACGCTGCAGGTCCTGAGACCGCTGCTCCTCGGCCTTGGCCTTCTGCTCCTGCACCCTCGCCAGCTCACAGGCCTCTGGAGGGGTGGGGAGTAAGAAGGGGTTAGGGTGGTTGCGAGAAAGTAAAGGGTCACGTTGTGGCACCGCCACAGATAAGTAGGAGGTAGATCACACCCTAGTACCCCAGTTAAGCAATAAGGTTTACGTTAAACTGTTAAGGAAGTAGTGAGGTAGTTTAGATGAAGTCCTAAAGGGCAATCCACTCTTTACTTAAAATGTACTGGTGAATGTTGACATGTTATTCTTTATTTATTTTCCTGTATAATTGTATATGTGTACGTGTATGATTGTTATCAGGACTTTTACTGATTCTGACAGGAAGTGGGACCTTTAAGCACATCTGAGGAAACAGACAGGAAGTGCATGTGTGGGACACCTGTGACACCTTCCTGGCAGGTGGATAAGGCATTGCTGTGTGTTTAACAAAAGAAACCTGGAGGATTTTTGTTAGGAGCCTGTGACCAGTTTTTGGAGTACAGACCTCTCTTACTTGCCCTTTTGAAGATCATTGGATTATACAGTACTTTGATTCTTGGATCTATATTTTGCAGGAGAAGAGGAGTTTTTTGGGGGAGACCAATCCCTTTGTTTGTTGCTTAACCAGGGCTGAAAATTGTGGCAGTGCATGTCTCGGAAACTTGTTTGAGTTTCTATAAAGAAGCCAATTTCTTATAACATGATGTTTTTTTGGGGAGAAAAAAATGTGGTGTGTGTGTGTGTGTGTGTGTGCATATCTTATAAAGTTAGCATGCTAGCCAGCATCTGGGTTGCGGATATATCGGATCCAAAACAAAGTGTCAGAATCAACTTTTTCTTAGGATTTTTTAGAGTTAGGGTTAGGGTTAGAGTAAAAGGCTAAAAACTAAGTCTCGGTACCCCTACCAATGCCTGAAAGTACGTTACACTTCCTGTATGACGTCATATGACGCGGATATTGTACTATTTTGTGATCCGAATAATCTGCAACCCAGCGTCTGTCCAGTCTCTCTCAAAATACCACGTTGTAACTAAAGAGGCGTGCAAAGGTGCCCACATTGTGAGGAATAGAATTTTACAGAGGCTGAAATAATGTCTATTCTTTCTAACTATACATCAATCCATTTTCAGAGTGCCACATTTAACTTACAAATGACACCCCGGAAGTATGCATGGCTATCCTGTAATAAGTAGCAATGCTATTGATTAACATTAATGGGTTGCCTATATGCTAGCTCAAAAGCTTGACTGCTTAAATTAAGACCTGCAAGGGTGTATTTGCCTTGACTAATTTAATGTAATGTAATGATAGTCGGGCTACGCAGTCTAAATTCAAGGACTGAGAGACTTAGGAGGAGTTTTTAACCACAGGCAGTGAGACACTTGATCCCATTTTGTTTTAAACTCAGCACTCTTTCCTTATTTTCATTTATTTATTAATTTATTTATTTTATTTTGCACAGAGTGGAGCAGAGACCCTTTTACATTTCACTTCATTCGTGTGACACATAAAACGCTTGAATTGAAATCTTGATGTCATATTTTTATGCTACAAGCCTCTACCATTTTAGCCAAACTTTAAGTTCACTTCTGCAAAGGGAGAGTGGGTAGGTGTGGACAAACATAGCCTCTAATCTGATTGGAGTGGTGAGCATAAAATATTTGAGCTTGCTAGACAGACTTAGATTAAAGTAACACTATGCAACAATTTGACACTTTTTCAGGTATGGTTTATAGGCAACTCATTTTGGTACCATCCTCAAATTAATTTTGGCAGCATATGATCATTTGAAGGACTCATTAACATCTGTGTCTTTCCCACTAGCCACCCAGGATATGCCCTATGTAATGCATTCAATGCACAAATGGAAGAAAAGCTTTCACAGCATGACACTGGCAGCTATACTGCCAAAAGACACCAGCTAGTATGTTGGCCAGCTTCTATCAGTATAAACTGGACTAGTGGTTGTGTTTGCAAGGTTTTTGCATGTCTTTGGGGTAGAAGATTTGGAACAGAACTCCTTATTGCTGCTTTAAAGCCGGCCAATAGCATTGCAGAGCAATCCCTGATTGGACTAGACTGCTTGCCAAGAGCGCTTTTTAAGGAAAAAAAAACATTGTTCTTCTTCTGATGAGCAAAGCATTTCAATTTGTTGACAAATAATTGCAGTTTGACAAACATGGTTTCAAATTTCCGAGCCCCATCCCGTCAAACTGAATCTTTATACATTGTATGTGATTCTGTGCTTGTAAAAAAAAAAATTTTTAGTTCACATGGACTCCATGATAAGCTCTTTTTGTCAAGACTGATTAAGTGCATAAAGCTCCGGAACACGTGACACACTTAATTTAATATTCTAAATTCTAGTCTAATGGAAAACATTCCCAACTGTGGAGCTACGTATCTCTCACATCTTTGCCTAAACGTTAAATGTTTCTGCAGCCATTCTGGCACTTGTTGCGGTGCTAGTGGTGGGAGCAGGAGAGGTCAAAGCTATTTTCTATGGAAGTAAAAAGTTTGGAGAGATGAAAACTCGGGTTTTTTCAATATCTTCACTCTTTTCTCCAGGATTCATACACATGACTGATGCTAATTGTGTAGTTAGCTGTTTGGGACTTTTCTATGTCATGATATTCATAGACTCTCAGTCTAGTAAACTCTGCCCCCCCCCCCTACATTTTTCAAAATGATGCAGTGAATAAAGTTAGGCTCAGAGCTGAGGGTTAATCTTACACTTGAGCTCACAAGTATGCAACTAAAGACAGAGGAATTGGTAGTAGATTAATTCTTATTGGCTGAAAATCACTACTTTGCTCTGATTGGCTGAAACCGCATGTGTTGGTGGCAGCCATCTTACCTGCCATCTTCTTCTCTGACTCTGTGAGCGTCTTGTCAGCCTTCAAGATGGACTTGGCCTCAGCGTTCTTCTCCTGGAGAAACTTCTCCAACACCTTTTCTCCCTGAAACAAGAAGGAAAACAAACATACGTATATGCTACACACAGACACAAAACAAATTTCACTCACACACACACACACACACACACACACGCACACACACACACACACACACACACACACACATAAATACAGACAGACACACCAATACCCACAAGCACACACATATTCATACACACCGAAAAACACAAACAAATACAGTATATAACAGATCTAAACATACCATGCACACAGACACAGTCACACACACACACACACACACACACACACACACATGCACTTTCACACACACTGCCCTGGCACTCACTTTCATGCCCTTCTTGTCATGCTGCTGGTACTTGGCCACCATGATGTCTCGGTCACGGCAGTAGATCTCATACCCGCCTGCCTTGGCATAGCTGCCCTGCTGAATGCTGGCGGCCATCGGTGCGTACAGAACCGAGAGAAGCTTCCGACACAGCTTCTCCGAGGCCTCCATGTTCAGAGTGAGCAGCTGCTTATAGAGCTGAGAAACCTTCTCCTGTCAGAGGGAAAGCCACAGCACACATTTTAGCCAAAGCACCGTGAACTACAAATACAATAGTATAAGTTCCTGGTGAAGAGTTCCAATTGGACAAGAAGGAGTAGGTATGTAATGGTTTGAATTTACAAGAAAGGACTTCTCCAAACTGGAGAACCATGTTCATGTTCGACAATTCGGCACCTCGAGTATCACAGAGTTTCCCAGACGGAGATCCAACATAACAAGGTCTTGTTGTTTTTGGCTGGAAATTAGATTTTTCCGAGTCTAGTTGAACACCACAACTAGCTCTACCAGAACTAGTACGGTCCTCACATCATACCTGTAAACCATTATAAGTCTTTGGATGAAATGTAGAGATAATAATGCTGCAAGTTTAACGCGTTATTAAAGGTGTTAACGCAAACCCATTTTATCGCCGTCAATTGTTTTATCGCGCGTTTAATGCGTTGTTAAAAAAATACGTTTTTTTGGCCACGTAAAATGTGTAGTAGGGCTAACGTTACGTTTGAGTGAATGGTGAGCGCCATAAGGCGAAATGGATGATACAAATCTTCTGAATAGAAAGTTTACCTTTAAAAGTTGTGTTGTGCAAAAAAAGCGAGCTTCACTGTTGTCTGGAAATGTCAACAGGCATCTGGCTGAAAGCACAGAAGTAGTAGGCTAACCTTTTATTGGTAATCTAACTGTTAAAGTTCATTGTTTTTTAAATAAGAGGCCTGACTTCTACGTTCACAGCAAACTTGTCCTTGTTTATCTGAAATTTATATATTTTTTTTGTACCGCCCTGTATGGCAATGTTGTTTTTCAATAAAATAAAACATTGCATAAAGCAAGCCAATCCACCTTTCCATTTTGATAAGAGCACTAAAATAAAATAAAAATGATGGAAAAAAATTATTGAAGGGACATTTAGAATAGAAAAAAAAATTGTGATTAATCGCGATTCATTTTGAGTTAACTAAGACAAAAATGCGATTAATCGTTTGACAGCACTAATAGATAATACAAATATATTAATACATTCATCATACAGAACATATACAAACATTCATGTAGGTCTGCAATCCTTCTTTAAAAAAATCAGTTTTTCAACTGTTCCAGACTCACCATCAGCTGTGTCATGTATTTCCCGCCCTCATCCTTGAAGGAACGTTTCAGGAATTCTTGCCTTGCCATGGCGTCGAAGCGATGGTGTTCTGCCGAGACAGTTCCAAGATCTGTGGGAAAGGTCTTACTCAAATCCCCCATGCCCTGCTCATAGAGCTGGAAGCCCAAATTCACTGCCGACTTGTTTTCAATCTCTGCCATGGCAACCACAGCATTCTCCAGACAGGGAACGCTGCCGCTGTTGATGGTGTCCACGTAGATCTTTACAAGATGGCTGAACCCTGGAGACAATGAGTGAAAGGCAAGGAGGTATATGTTTGTGGCCACTCAATCTAGATCTCAAATCAAAGTACTTGTAAAAACCAAAACAAAAAAATTGCTTTTGATATTCCCAAACACACTAGTACAGTATTAACATTTCAAGCTTTAAGTGGGAAGTTTTTAAGGTATTTACTCTTAAAATGTATATAATCAGTTGCATACATCAAATGCAGTTTATGAGATTAGATTTTGTGACACAGACAGTGCGGGCACATGATGGCAGCACTCCGATCCTATCCGATTCTCTCCATGGGGTCTCCATGGGGGGTTAACTGCTCTATCTCAAAGCACATGGAAGTGACAAAACTAGATCAGTTAAAATCAAATGTGGAATGTTTACATCTGCTACCGTTGATTATACAGTAAATACGTTGTGAAATGAAACAAAACCGTTGATTATACAGTAAATACGTTGTGAAATGAAACAAAAACACACCACAGTTAAAGTTGTATTAGTATTGATTGATTCACATCGATATGAATGGATTACATGACTAACAACGGGTGGAAAAGTAATAAGAAAATATTTGTTCACTGAATTAGCGCGTTCTGTCCCAAACAGTTGCGTTCCAGTTTCTAAGTTTCACTTTTGCTTTCAATATTTCAACGTGAATGAGAGGGAGCACAAGAACTGAGCGTCTAGCAGCGTTTATCATATCATATACATTATATATGATGCATGTATATGTCTGTGGGCACGATCTCAAACACGTGCAAAAGTTGTTGTTGTCCAATTTGAATCAGATACGAGAGACACATGCGCGCCCAGTCCAATTACCAGCGGAATCGAATCGTGTGTCTGGGGGTTTACATCGGAGTCCAGTCGGACTCAAGTTGGACACAATGAATCTAGTTCTGGGGAGTCACATGTGTCCAATATCCAATTTAAATCGGACTGAAATCGGAAATTGGACGCATGTGTCCACACTGACAGATACCAGGTCCTGAGATAAGGCTAGGGCCAGTACCATCCGTCCATCCATCCACCCGTTCCTTTTTCCATGTTCTCTTCTGCTATTCAGTTCTTACTTCTTATTTGAACACAACAGCGATACAAAAGAAGCTCTGTGACTCACGTCTGCCGGTGACCTTGTGGCCCCCCTGCACCGTCTTCACGCGGCTCTCTCCAAAGACGTAACTGCAGAAGCGGTTAGCGACACTCAGGAAGTCTGGGCAAAGGTCGGCCTCAGCCATGGAGTCCAGGTTCCTCATGTTCTTCGCGGACGTTGGAAATTCAAAGGTGAAACACTTTCGGGTCGGGAAGAAGTTCCGGATGCACCGTCTCGGGCGGTTGTAGTCGTCAATTTTTTTAGACGTACCTGTGAAGGAAAATCCAAATAATCTCTGAATCTGCAGCTAATTACTCTACACGCTACACGCTTGTGTTTGTGTAAGGATAATGCAAAGTGATGTGCAAGGGGCTTCATACTAGCCCAGACATGGGCAAAGTACGGCCCGCGGTTGGGCTTTTTAATCCGGCCCAGCGAACTTGTCCAAATATTATTATTATTAAATTCAATTTTACCTTTCTCCTGTAATGCTCCCATTTCCCGCTAGATGGCGCATGATCTCGCAATGCATGTGTGGGCCAAAGCTAGCTTTATTTATTGTTTCCATGGTAACGTGAGCCATCTCAGAATAATTCGCCTCATGTGCTGCATATTAGAAATTGCCGTCAGAAAAGCGAATTATTCTGAGATGGCTCATGTTACCATGGAAACAATAAACAAAGCTAGCTTTGGCCCACACACGCATTAAGAGATCATTTTATGGAACAGAATCTGCAAATAGCCTAGCATACGAATTAAACTACTGACAGAGAAGACAAAAATAACACCTGCTTTCTATATTTGTATAGCAGTGAAATATATATGTATATATTGTTCTACATGTGCACAATTTGAAAATATGCATGACAAAGATCATGCACCATTTTAGGAGAAACGAGGGTAAAGAAAATGGTGCATGATCTTTGTCATGCATATTTTCAAATTGTGCACATGAAGAACAATTTATATATATTTCAATGTTTATATTTCACTGCTATAAAAATAAAGAAAGCAGTAGTTATATTTGTCTTCTCTGTCATTAGTTTGATTCGTATGCTAGTCTATTTGCAGATTAAGTTCCATTTGCCTCAATGATGGTCAATTATTATTAGGTAAAGAAGCAATATTTTGCAATTCCTATAGTGCATTGCAACGCCGTATGGAAATTACCGGTAGCTCCACTAGCAAATGGCCCAAAAATCTAAATAAATAAATATATATTTTTTTTCAAATTAAATGACGCACCGACTATAAAAATCCACGTCGACTATTTTTCACAATCGACGTCATCGATTTTGTCGACTAATCGTTGCAGCTCTATGCCGCACAGAGCCTGCGTGGCTGCTCTAACCTGTTCATGTAAATAATGAAGAAGTTCAAGTGAGGTAATTGGTTTTGGCGCAGGCCTCAGATGTTTTCATGATGTTTGATCAGTCACGTTATGACATGTTTTTGTATTGGTCATGTTCGTGCAATTTGTTAAATTGCCTTGCAAATAAATGCTTTGCTACCTGTTAAAGGCCAAATCCTTTCATGTGATGATTTGTCAAATTTTAGAACCCATTGTGGCCTGCGAGTCAAAAAGTTTGCCCACCCCTGTACTAGCCCCTTGCACATCACTTTGCATTACCCTCACACACACAAGCACTCTATCTTTTCACTATCCACACAAGCACATGAACACTATAGCGGTAAGAGGATGGACAGTGGGATGGAATATAGTGAGATGAGAAGAGATGAGAATATGCTGTATTCTGCCCAATAAATAGGAAACTGGTAAAAACAAATCCACTTCCAATTCCAAATAATATAATAACAAACAATAAAAACAACAATATGACTAATACTGCCACTACTGCTACGTAATGATAATACAACTTTTAGTATTAAAGACAAGAGAACAAGCTTCTTCCATTATGTTGAGTTATATGTATATATATATATATATATATATTACCATTCATTGAGACTAACCTTTCTTTAGCTGCAAGGCAAAGTCAAGGTACTCGTCCTCACTCACATCGCAATCATCGATCTTCCTTTCCAGTGTGAAGTCCCGAACGGCCCAGACGAAGTCAGGGAAGAAGCGGACAAAGTTACTGTCCTCTTCATCGCCATCCTCATCACGGGCGCCCGCTGACTTTATCCGGATGTTCTCGGTCAGCTCAGTCACATAGCTGAGATTGGCTAAGGAAAAGTGAATGAACTACTGCTTTTTACGTTTAAAGTTTAAAATCGTATTCATATAAAAGGCTATAAAAGAGTGCTTTGAGTAGGCGTGTCGTGGTGTGTGGAAAACAGTGTAACTGACTAGCAAGCTAGTTATCAAGTTAGCCAGCTAGTAGGCTATCCAGTCACTTATCTTTACATCAGAACTGTCATTCCTTTAAAGTAAGCCAAGGGTTAAGTATCTAACGTACCAAGAACAACAACAAAACCAAGTCTGGTTTATTCAGGCTAAAGGAGTAATGCTGGGAGGTATTTATTATTATTTAAGAAATGCATTTCATTTGAAAATGATCACCCTACCTACCATGAAGACGCAGATCAGACATAAGAAACAAGAATGTTGCCAAAGCTGCTGTCCACCCACCACCATTTTAGTTGAAGGATTGATGTTATCACATACTTATTATCATTTGTATTTATTGGAAGTTTAACATGTTGATATCAATAGTTCAGCAATTATCTGCTATCAGCTGATGATATTGGCACGCCAATAGTAATCACTGCTTATGAGCTGAGGCTACAAAGGAAAGGGAAATAGTTTGTGTCAGTCTATGTGCGTATCCGTTTGTGTCTGTTGGAGGTGCGTGTGTGTGTATGTGTGTGTGCGTGGGTGTAAGAGAGAGAGCGGATACTGGAGTTTCTCTAGAGCCTGGTTATCGATGGTGCCTCTGCTGTTGTACACCAGGGTGCTACTGAGCAGCACCGCCAGACAGAAGATCCAGGCATCGTTCTTCGAGTCGCCCTACAATGAGTTTTCATGTAATTTGAATGAGGGGCATTGAGCTGGTTGTACATTCATTCATTTATAAAGGCAGAAGATCCAGGCGTTGTATTTGTGCATAATACGCTTGAATAATGTTGCTGAGGACGGCAATCTGCAATGTCTTTCTCTCTGCTTCCATACATGACAAAGAGTCATAAGGTTTTCTTCGCTGCCAAAATATATATGATTGAAATATACAGTACATTGAATCGATTACAAAATATTGAGCTGGTCGAACAAAAGAAAATTCTCTGGGTTCAGAATTGGACTCTTATCCAGTCAAGATCCAGCTTAACTTCGTCCTACCACAGTAGCCAACGGGGTATGAGTATAACAGTTGGTAAAAAGTGAAACGTTGGTGTCCTCACCTTGTTGACATCACCCAGTCCTTCAGTGTCTAGCAGCAACAGTGTATGTCCTAAAATAGAGGTTATCCCATTGTCATTGACACAGGCCCTGTACTCTTAAAAGTAAGATAGCGGTCTATACCTTGGTGTCTTGTTATATGCTTGAGACTCGATAAATAAACATTCAATTTGTAGTCTTTTTAAGTAGTAGTAAGTTTCAATAACTCTATACCATTACATATCGACATTCAAGGAACAAAGATGAGACGTCGTTGTGTGGTGAGAACTGATAGAAAATCGTAAACAACAACAATCGCCAGTGGGGAGACCAATAAATGGTGGCACCAATAAATAAAGATTTGGGGAAAAAATTGTTGTTTGTTTTGACGTTGGTATGCTGAAAGAACGTTAAGCTTTCTGACGTAGGCAAACGTGCTAATGTTAGAAGGTTGGCTGACTGACACCCCGCAAATCACATCAACCATTATTGCTGGTTACAATAATGGTGTTATCGGATAGTGCAGTGTTTATTTCTCGATAACTTTTGAAAAATCTAAGCGAGAAAACGCCAACTACAAAAGGCTATGAAAATGTAATTACCAATGAACAACAACCAATCAAAAACAATCAATTAATCAATTAATGAAACGATTTCCTCACCCGGTTTAGAGGGGTGAGGCACACACCACATCCAGATGCCTTTGGTCTTAGACTCAATGGTGCTGCCCAGAGCAAAGCCTGAAATAAAAAACGTATTGTGTGTGATTGTGTGTAAGCTTGTAGCATATGTGTTTTGTAGCCTTTTTGTGTGTTTGAGTGTGTGAGTGTATGGTTTACCTGACTGTTGCCCAGCTAGCCGATTCATGAGGTAAGACTTGCCAGTGCGGTACAACCCCACCACAGCCACCACCACCACAGGCTGCTGGATCCCCCTGAGGATGTCCAGGGCTGATTCCACCGTCCGCAGTCCCTCCTCTGCATTCTCAATCAAGCACACAGGTGCTGGCATGCAGGGTGGACCTCCAGACATGGCGGTTTGGAATATGGCAGGACAACCTACAAAATAAACACCACACACAAATGTTGATTAAATTATATTTTTTTGGTTCTTCCATCATTTCATTCTTTTTTTATATATATATAGTGTCAGAGAGGGTTGAGGGGTTAGGCAGGGCTACCTAAAGGGGAGGATTCTTGTAATGATGTAGTTCATTAGCTATGCCAGGTAGCAGCATGATATAGTATACCAGCCAGCCAGGGGTAGATATGAAGAAATTTGCAATGTAACTGCATGACAATGGCAGTGGTGGACAGAAACAAAATAGATGTAATTCCTTCTTGTACTTATAGATGTATCTATCTGTACTTTACTCAAGTATTTCTATTTGGTGAGACTTTATACTTTGACTCCACTATATTTCAAAGTGACATTTAGTAAAACCCCTCATTCCTTTTTACCAAAGCGAATCAAATACTGAGAGGTCAAAGTGAATGCACAATCAATCACATCAATCAGGGTTCAGCACGCGATTTGCTCTGAAGTCCTTTCAGTTTCGTTTGTTCGTTGAGCGCAAGCTACGTTGAATTCGTTACAACGCCGCTGAAGCATTTTGAGGCAGTTTTATGCTCATGCTTAGCCTACTTATTAACGCTACATAAATGATGGAAATGATGGAAAAGACATACACAATCAACGGTGTTTCTGCTCAGGCTCACATTTAAAAATGTTTGCCTTTTATCAGGGCACAAGATGTCGTAAACTTTTATCATTCATAAAATTGCAACCTACCTTCGGTAGAGAGCTTGCTGATGGAAGATTCACACTATGGGCTGTGAATGTTGATGTTGAGATCAGTGCCAACCCTTCAAAAAAAATGAATGGAAATTAAATTGCGCTGGTTATAAAAACACATTTTTACTGTCAACGAACACATTCACATGCCTCAAACTATGCTTCTGACAAACAAGGTGGCGATACACAATCGTGAACGACGTAACCATATTAGCAACTCTTCTCTCATTTCCAACAATAGAATTTTGCTACACCATGGCCATAGACATAAAGGTTTGGTTGCGTTAACTTACGTCTTTGATACAGCCCGAACAAACGGCACGGAGAACACAGCAGAACACTCAGTCTGTGCGAAACCTCGACCCACGTTATATAAGATAAGATAAGGTTATCTTAAGGGTGTGGGTTAGGGACTCTAGACCTCACAATAATACATGATTCACGGACGGAGACCTGACTTCTCGCTTTCACTAGCGACGTTACATGTACGCACGTACACGTACATACATCCGCTGGAAAATCACCAAACCTTGTATGCTACCCGACGCCCCCATAAACATAAGCTGCACACAGCGACAAGGCTTTAAAGTTTAGGCTGATACAATGATAGGTAGTTCATTAGCTATATGCTAGGCTGTCTGTTGCAATGTAAAAATGTATCAACACGTGATAAAAAGGGGGGACATTTATTAAAAATCATGCACATTTGTAAATGTTATTGTGCAAAGCATACCATGTGAAATATTAAGCAGAACAGGGGTGAATTTTTTTGAGCTAAATAAATAAAGTAAATAAAGTTTGCTGGAAATAGACTAATAGAGTAGTGGGCTCTGTTAAATCTGCTCTGTTAAACATGCTGGAAGAGCACGAAGCCCAGTTGAACATAGATGACGCTTCTCTGCATCAGTGGGTTGCAGAAGAGCAGCGGTTTGAAGGTAAAGTGTTGTGTGTTTTCTGCATCAGAAGTGCAGCACTGGTGAGTAGGTAAAGTGTTGTGTGTTTTCTGCATCTGAAGTGCAGCACTGGTGTGTAGGTAAAGTGTTGTGTGTTTTCTGCATCAGAAGTGCAGCACTAGTGAGAAGGTAAAGTGTTGTGTGTTTTCTGCATCAGAAGTGCATCACTGATGAGAAGGTAAAGTGTTGTGTGTTTTCTGCATCAGAAGTGCAGCACTAGTGAGAAGGTAAAGTGTTGTGTGTTTTCTGCATCAGAAGTGCAGCACTGGTGTGAAGGTAAAGTGTTGTGTGTTTTCTGCATCAGTGGGTTGCAGAAGTGCAGCACTGTCAGAGTAGTGCAAAGTATTGTAGCCATGTTGCAGGACATATAAACAACAAAATGTCATATCAATAAAATCAAAACAATGAAATCAAATCAACTGCTTTATTTTCTTTCTTTTTTTTACAGACAGCACTGCAAAGAAAAAATGGAACAACAAACAAGATAAAGTAACATGAACTACTCCTGTAAACCGCAACACTTTTTCTCAGCAGAGAAAGCAGAAAAAAGACAACTAATCGTGCAAATGGCAAATAAACTACTTTCCTCTCTTAACTGATCCTCTGCAGATATGCCTGGACTGCTCTCACCCTATCGTAGCAGGACTGGGCAGCATAGGCGACCCATTTAACATGTGGTGCAGTCTGTTCAACATGATGTCTTTGTGACGGTTTACTTTTTAGGTAGGAGGTTAACTTCAGCAATCTTCAATTTGTACTGCAGGATGGAGGAGAGGACATTAGTGCCGAGCTCAGCTAAAGGCACGATTATTCTCTCGAAGAGCCCTGGCTTATCCTCTTGATTCTGCTGCTTCTCCCTCCTGAGTTCCTTGATGTCCTGGCCCAAGATTTCAGCCTGGTCCATGAAGCCCTTCTCCATCATCTCCCTCTGCTCCTTCAGTTTGCTCTCCAGGGCTCGATCCAACTCCTCCTGCTGGAGCTTCTTCTCCTCCTCCACCTTCTCCTGAAGGCGTCTCATGCGCTCCTCTTGGCTGCGACGCTCATCCTCCAGGGCAAGCTGTAGGTCCTGAGACCGCTGCTCCTCGGCCTTGAACTTCTGCTCCTGTACTCTCGCCTGCTCACGGTCCTCTGGGGGGAATTAAGGGGAAGGGTAAGAAGGTGGAGAAACTGTCCCATTCTGATCATCATATGGAGGAGTATTTACTGTACGTATGTTTGCATTTATGTGTGTATGTATGTATGTATGTATGTATGTATGTATGTGTGTGTGTGTGTGTGTGTATGTGTATGTGTGTATGTATGTATGTATGTTTGTATATGTCTGCAGATACACTCATGTGTGAAACTAATTTACAGTTTGTCCTGTTAGCTTTGTTGTTTCAATTGATTCTGATTGGCTGAAAATCACTACTTTGCTCTGATTGTCTGACATTGCGTGTGTTGGTGGCAGCCATCTTACCGGCCATCTTCTTCTCTGACTCTGTGAGTCTCTCGTCAGCCTTCAGGATGGAGTTGGCCTCAACACTCTTCTCCTGGAGAAACTTCTCCAACACGTCTTCCCCCTAAAGACAAGAGAGAAAACAGTTAGAGAGGAGGAGGTAATGTGGACGCATATACTCACTTAGACACGCACACACACAAACGCTCTCTTACACACACTCTCTCTTACACACACACGCGCACGTGCATGCGCACGCACACGCACAGCACTTGCGCTCACCTTCATGCCCTTCTTGTCATGTTGCCGGTACTTGGCCACCATGGCGTCTCGGTCACGGCAGTAGATCTCATACCCGCCTGCCTTGGCATAGGTGCCCTGCTGAATGTTGGCGGCCATTGGTGCGTACAGATCGGAGAGAAGCTCCCGACACAGCTTCTCCGAGGCCTCCATGTTCAGAGTGATCAGCTGATCATAGCGCTTAGACACCTTCCCCTGTCGGAGGGGGAAACCACAGCACACATTTTAGCCAAAGCAGTGTTGGAACACCTGGAATTCGTCCATTGAGTTGACATTAATTGCGTTTAATCCGTAATCTATAGTCAGCATTTTACTGTTACCTAATGCCCCTGAACTGAATACAAGTCCAGTAGTTGCATTTACATTACATTTACTCATTTAGCAGATGCTTTTATACAAAGCCACGCAAAAAGGAGTGAACAATCAAGCTTTGGGCAATAGAGACCTAGTGTAACAATAAATACTACTTTACATAAGAATTAAAAAGTGCACGAATTTAAGTAGTGTAGGTGTGAGTTAAGTACTAGTTAGAGGAGAAAACCTTAGAGGAAAGATAAGGAGAGGAAGAGGAAGGGAGATGAAGTGAAGGAGGTACTCTTTGAAGAGTTTGGTCTTCAAGAGCTTCTTAAAGGCACCCAGTGCAACTTTCGAGGCAAAAAAAACCATTCAATTTCTAGTCTTTTTTACACGTATTAAGTTTCAATAACTCCATACCATTACATATCGACATTCAAGGAGCAAAGAAGACACGTTGTTGTGTGGTGAGAACTGATAGAAAATTGTAAACAACAATAATCTTTATTTATTGGTGTCACCAATAAATAAAGCAGGATTCCCGTCTGCAATTCTCTGAGTTTTCCGATGAGTCCCGAACGCTTCCAGAGATTCTAACACGCAAGGCAGTGCTGTCTGTTCTAAGGTATTTGCTGAATGTTACACAATGATATTCTGCAAATGTGGCCAATGCATTGAATACAGTTCAGACAGGAAACTCTCAGAATAAGTAACAGATTTTATTAATGTAAATACAAGGTAGTATGTTTGGTCATGGCGCCCTAGATCTGCTTAAGCTGCTGCTGTAAGATAAAGCTGCACATTGCAACTGCTGCAGCAAGATAAAGCTGCACATTGCAACTGCTGCTTAACACAATTTACACTGTAAATAGCTGGCACAATAAATACAAGCAGGATTTAACCAAAACCCCCTTTAACTATAAGCAGATCTAGACAGGTGGAGCTGGGGAGGAGGAGGGAGCAAATAAGCTGCGTCATACTCAAGCGCTGAATGCGCCTGGAGACCTGGAGATTTAAACTAACGCGGGCGTATGAGAGCGAAAGTGATTGGATAGGTTGTGTTGTCACTAATTAGGGGCGTCTCTCCCGTTTCCTGTATGAACTTGGTCATTTCAGACAGGAAACTCTCAGAATAAGTAACAGATTTTATTAATGTAAATACAAGGTAGTATGTTTGGTCATGGCGCCCTAGATCTGCTTAAGCTGCTGCTGTAAGATAAAGCTGCACATTGCAACTGCTGCAGCAAGATAAAGCTGCACATTGCAACTGCTGCTTAACACAATTTACACTGTAAATAGCTGGCACAATAAATACAAGCAGGATTTAACCAAAACCCCAACATAGCAGATGGACGCCAGACATGTGTGCTGCTGTAACATGTTTCAGTTTCAGTGACCTATAAATGAAACCCAGCCTTGGTGAAAGCATGGGCAAACTAAGTGAACTAAAATACCAGTGTCGATAACTAGTGACAATGTGTGTACCTCAGGTCAAAGACGGAGGTTGCTAATGACCTACCAGTGAATGTGATAAATAGAAAGAAGAATAGAAGAATAGAATAAGAGAATGCCTGAACGATGACTTGGTCATTTCAGACAGGAACTCTCCGAATAAGTAACAGATTTGATTAATGTAAATACAAGGTAGTATGTTTGGTCATGGCGCCCTAGATCTGATCAAGCTGCTGCTGCAAGATAAAGCTGCACATTGCAACTGCTGCAGCAAGATTAAGCAGCAGCTTGAACACAATTTACACTGTAAATTGCTGCCACAATAAAACGAGCAGGATTTAACGAAAACCCCGACATGGCAGATGGACGCCAGACATGTGTGCTGCCGCAACATGTTTCAGTTTCAGTGACCTATAAATGAAACCCAGCCTTGGTGAAAGCATGGGCAGCTAAGTGAACTAAAATACCAGTGTCGATAACTAGTGACAATGTGTGTACCTCAGGTCGAAGACGGAGGTTGCTAATGACCTACCAGTGAATGTGATAACTAGAAGGAAGAATAGAATAAGAATAAGAATGCCTGAACAATGACAAGCAAGCTGGAGTGACGCCCCCCAAAAGAGCAACAAGTGAAATAACAACAGGTTAAGGGATCCCAGCACCACCTGAGCATTTACTCATGAGTTTTTGGCCATTGACAATGTCTTTGGCGTTAGGTCTGACATATCTTTCATACGCTGAAGATGACCAGCGGCCCATTTCTTTAAGGGTGGCAGCCGGTACTTTAGGCGCAGCAGTTGTGGCAGCTCCGATCCTGAAGGAATGAGGCGTGTACGCTTTAGGATCCAGGCCGCAGAGCTGGCAAATGGACTTCAGTTTTTCTGAGAACCAGGCTCTGGTCATGGGCTTGCCGTCCGGTGTGAGGAACAGGGGCTCATCGGGGGCAGCAGAACGGCGGGAGGCGAGATAGCGAGATATGGAAGACAGGGGACAGAAATCATTGTTAGAGGCAGAAATAATGATAGGCACACCCTTGCAAAATGTATCAGTTTTTGAGTGTTTTAAAATTAGAGTGAAGTGGTCGTGATCTAATATGAGATCGGACATGGTAAGGTCCGAAGTGGGGTTGAAAACATAAGTTTTTGTCGTGAATTCGCCAGCCCTTAGAAACCCATAAAAAGCAGTTAAATACACTGACTCAAGCAGGGTATCCGTGTAGGAATCGAAAACACCCAGCCGCAACCTGTGCACTAATTTGTGAAGAAGACACAAGGTGAGAGGAAGGCGTTTATCTTTGCCTGCTGGACTTTCCTTCTGGAGGCCATTCATCAGGAGACGGACTGAAGGATGACTTAATAAACTAATAACAGAAGGATCCTTGCAGCGAAGGTGAAATTGAATACCTGCTAGTGTAGATTTAATAGTAGAGGGACATAACTTTCTGGAATTAAAACAATGCACAATGAAAGAGCTTATGATCGGAATGTTTACTGGCAAAACAGGCGTGGAAAAAGCAGCACAGAAGGAAGTGAAGTGAGACCAAGCAGTATCATAAGAATTTAGTGTTGACTTGGCCATCCCCAACCTCATATAGTGTGCAGCTGCAGACAGATAGTTCGACAACGTATTTAATCTAGGATCAAATCCTTGAATGGAGGGCATTCCAGGCTGGACACGTCCGCGTCTGGACATAACCTGTGGAATCTCTGGAATTCAAAGCGAGATAATGCATCAGCTTTATCGTTGGCGAGGCCGGGAATGTAGGTAGCCGTAATGATAAAATTCTTAATAATGCATGTCCAACTTAGACGCCTGATAATTCTATTAATGAAAGGAATAGATGAACGGCCTTTATTAATTATATGGACGGCTGCCATGTTGTCGCAAAGAACGGAAATCCTTTTAGACCGCCACCCATCGCCCCACAAAATGCAAGCCACAGCTACAGGGTAAATTTCAAAAAGCGCTGACGACTTAACGAAATCAGGTAGGGATGTGATTTCCTGAGGCCAAGGGGCAGCGAACCACTGATTACCTAGAATGCCCCCGAAGCCGACAGACGGAGCGGCATCCGTGGAGAAGGAAAGCTCATGCGAGGATTCGACAACATCATTATAGAAAAAAGATATCCCATTCCAATAGTTTAAAAGTTTACACCAAAACTGGAGATCTGAACGGCACCCTTCATCCAAGACCACCTCATCATATAAATTTGGAACGGATTTCGCCAATTCTAGTAATCTTGAAATAAAAGAACGACCTTGTGGGATGATACGCATAGCGTAATTGAGATGGCCTAAGAGGGACAGTAGGTCTCTTTTCGATAGGGAAACAGCGGACTGAAAAGACTGAATCATTCCCCTTATGCGAACTAATTTGTCCTCGGGAAGGGAAGCCTGCATGGAAACGCTATCCAACGAAATCCCTAGGAACTCTAGCGAAGTGCAGGGGCCTAAAGTCTTTTCTGCGGAGAGCGGTACACCAAGAAGAGCGAAGACTCTTTTTAAGGTAGAAATAGACCTAGCTGGAGGGGAGTTAGGAAAATCCACCACTAAGAAATCGTCCAACAAATGAAGAACAAAAGGAAGCCTGTAATTGTTAAGAAGAATCCAACATAAAGCCTCCGACAATGAATCGAAAATTTTCGGGCTGCTGCGACATCCGAAGGTTAACCGTACGGCGAAATATATTTTGGATCTCCATCTGACCCCGAAAAGATGCCATTGGGAGGGGTGTAGAGGCATAATTTTAAATGCGTCTGTAATGTCGGCTTTCCCCAGCCATGCCCCTTTGCCTGCGGTTTTGATAAGCTGAATGGCGTTGTCTACTGAAGCGTAACATAGAGAAAACATCTCAGGGGGAATCATACTGTTTATGCTTGGAACATTTTCATTATTGTGGGGTGCGGATAGATCAATAATAACCCTTTTCTTGCCCGAATATTTGCGTGTGGCAACTCCAATTGGATTAATGCGGAAAATCTTGAAAGGTGACTTGCGAAATGGACCGATCAAATACCCCTTATCGACTTCTCTCTTGATAAGGCCGTCCACAGTATCAGCTCTCTCATGGCAGACTGAAGATTCTTGCACACATACGATGTATTAGGAAACAGTTTTAAACCAGCTAAAAAACCCTGAATTAAACCAGTAATAAGATAGTTGACAAAACATCTGTTGGGGTGTAAGGCGAGATGATCAGACAGCTCTGGCACGTTGATTGGGGTTGAAGGATGTTTAATCATCGTTTGTTGTTTGATGTACCCGCTTTCTTCCTGCGGGGACAAACAGCTCTGGGATGACTATCACCACAAGTACTACAACAGTGTAGGTATTTGCATTTAACATAAGGACAAACCGATTCATTGAAATGAATACACACCGGTGGTCGGCTTTGAATAGCTCTTCCTTGGTTGGGGAAGGGAGCGCTGATGGGCTTAAACCCAGAGAACGACGCGTTGGACTGGACGGATCTGTCGCAAAGATTAGCCTGGTGATCGAAGGAACCGCAGATGGAACAGGGGAGCTGACGGTGACCAGTGAAATGTCTACTAAAGAGTTCCAAATCCAGAGACGACCAAGCCACACGCTGATTGAACTTTTGGATGTGCATGGCAGCTTTGCAGGAGAATGACTTATGATATTCGTAGAATAAGGACCCCCCATAATTAAGCGCAAGGTCGGAAATGATCGCTAAATAGTTGTCCAATTCCTGGCGCCTCTCGGGAAACTCTTCGCAGATGATGTCTCTGTAAACTCCGAAAGCTACGCAGAATTCGGCCAGTGTAAGGCTTTTGGAGAGCCTTGCGTCGCGCTCTTTAAGTATGACAGAAACATCCCCGCACTCCACTAGGCGAGCACTAGGTATGTCATTACGGCACAACAAAACCTTAACGAGATTGACATCGTTACCTGCAATTATCTGGCTGCGAAGCGCTGGTGAAACGGCTGCTGCAGAGGGAATGAAAGGTACTCCTGAGGCGGCCATTGGCACGGCTGACGCATAGGTCCTGCGAGGCTGAATATCAACAGAAGGCCCGCTGGTACCCGGAAGCGGCACTAGAACGCTTGAAGCTGCTGCGGCCGCGGGAACAAAAGCGCTTTCCAGTGTGGAGATGCGGCTGTTAAGCGACACAAGGGATTCCCTCATGTCCAATACGGCTTGAAGGACTAGATCCGCCGGTTCTTCCGCTCTGCGTCTCTTCGCGGGTCCAGGCTTCGCTGCTGGGGTAGCGTGCTTCTTTTTCGCCTTGGCCTTCCTCGGCGTTGGTTGTGGAGAGGAGGGGGAGACAGGATCCGAGGAGGACATGAAAAAGCGGAACAGCTCCTCATGGGACATCGCTGGTGGTGGGGAAATCCCACGATGGAAGAGGTCCTCCAGGATCTTATGCACGGGCCATTCGGTGATCGTCGGTTGCTTGAGGGCAAGCCGCTGGCTGCGGCGAGCCTGTGCCGGGAACTCTTCCGGAATGGGCGATGAGCCTGCGATCAGAAGTGGCGACATCTCGATGTCTTCTGACTCCCCGGGGGAGGCGGAATCGTCGGTCTCCCGGATCACCGACATAGGTAACACAATAACTACTACTATACTTACGAAGAGCGAAAAGCAAATAAGCTGCGTCATACTCAAGCGCTGAATGCGCCTGGAGACCTGGAGATTTAAACTAACGCGGGCGTATGAGAGCGAAAGTGATTGGATAGGTTGTGTTGTCACTAATTAGGGGCGTCTCTCCCGTTTCCTGTATGAACTTGGTCATTTGTTAGTACTTTCATGCCTGTAATTGAATACAGTTGGTAGTACTTACAAAATGAATTATTATTATTATTATTACCTGTCCAACAGCACACGTGCAAGTTCGCTGTCCCTGTGCAGCCCGAGTTTCTCGCTTAGCTTCCTCCATTCATCAAATGTGTCGCCCAAGAGCACACGACACCGATATGCTTCTTATGAAACTTCTGTTTTTTCTGTGGTGTCGTGAAAACACGAGGTCGACCACGCTTTCTCTTCGTCTCGGAACAACTTAGATCCGCCATCATGAAATAGAACCATGCGCTCGCAAATAGTGAAGTCACACGTTCGGAAAACTCTGAGAATTGCCGACGGGAATCCTGCTTTATTTATTGGTGGCACCAAGAAATAAAGATTGTTGTTGTTTACGATTTTCTAGTCTAAAAGACCTGGACTCTGTTCCATTTTCCCTACCTACCGTACCTACCGTACCTATACTTATACGCAGTACACAGTACACACTCACTAGGTACGCAGATTCTCAGCAGGTGAGTGCTGCTCCAAATCTAATACTCCGTGGTGCACTTACCGGAAATTACGATCGCGACAAGCCCCGCGTTCGTCTTTTTCGAGCTGAGCGGCTCTGCCTGGGTCCGCCTCTTCCGCTACGTTGACAAGATGGCGGCCGTTGAGAATGGACAGTGTACCCTGCTTCCACACTCAGCGTTTTGACCGTTATGAGTACAGATACGGGTCCTTTGGGTATACTTCTTTTCGACGCGGAAATGGGAAATCGGAAAACGGAACACCCTACATACTCACACTAAGGATGGTAGGTACGGTAGGTAGGGAAAACGGAACAGAGGGCAAGTGCCTTTAAATATAGTGCCCTGGTAGTTGCATCCATTTTACTTTCTCTTGCCCACAACCACTCCAAGGGTGCAGATCTCTCCCTATCAACCGTCAACCAGCCAGAGCACACATTTTTCTGAGTCCACTGGAAAAACACAACTAGTTCTACCAGAAGAGTAAAGTGCTTACAAAATACCTGTAAACCCTTATAAGTATTTTGATAAAATAAATGGATAAATTAATATATATCCTTCCTTGATATTAGAAGAAACACCAAACTCACCGCCAACTGTGTCATGTATTTCCCCCCCTCATCCTTGAAGGAATGTTTGAGGAATTCCTGCATTGCCAGGCTGTTGAGGTCATGATGTTTTGCAGAGACAGTTCCAACATCAATGGGAAAGGTCTTACTTAAATCCCCCATGCCCTGCTCATAGAGCTGGAAGCCCTTATTCATGGCCAGCTGGTTTTCAATCTCTGCCATGGCAACCACAGCATTCTCCAGACAGGGAACGCTGTCACTGTTGATGGTGTCCACGTAGATCTTCACAAGATGGCTGAACCCTGGAGACAATGAGTGAAAGGCAAGGGGGTATATATATTTGTGGTCACTCAATCTCAATCTCAAATCATGGGTATGTAATCAGTGTATAGGTAAAACAAAAACATTGCTTTCACATGATTTATAATTCCCATTTAGGATGGTATTAACATTTCAAGATTGAGGTGTAAAGGTTTATCAATTATCTACAATTAAGACGTAAAGATTTCCAAGTAAAAATACATGCAGTTTATTTATTTTGAACATGAATAGGGTTAGTAACATATTCTATGTTAACATTAGAACTGTGTTGTATTATGCACTGTATGTGTATAGTATTGTGTACATTAAAACATTTAATTACTCAACATTTGTATATGTACATTGTCCCAGAAGCTACTTAAAATAAAGTGTGACCAAAACAATTCTGGGCTGTATGAGTCAGCATTCATCCATCCATCCATCCATCCATCCATCCATCCATCCAGATGATCCTTTATTGTTTGTTCTGTTGCATTCAGTTCTTCCTTCTGAACAACCATACAAAAGAAGCTCTGTGACTCACGGCTGCCGGTGACCTCGTAGCCACCTTTTACCGTCTTCACGCGGCTCTCTGCAAAGACGTAACTGCAGAAGTTTTTAGCGGCCGCCTGGAAGTCTGGAAAAAGGTCTGTCTCAGCCATGGAGTCCAGGTTTTTCATGTTGACTGGCAACGTTGGGAACGGAAAGGTGAAGCACTTCCGCTTTTGAAAGTAGTCCCGGATGCAGTCTCTCGGTCGGTTGTAGTCCTCCACTTTTTTACTTCGACCTGTGAAAGCAAATCCAAATGCAGTCTGAAACTAAAGCTAATTACTCTCAACCTTGTCTAAACTTTACATTAAAATAGTGTGTTCTTAAATTCATGAATGTATAACTTTAAAATAATATCTGAAGTGTATGCCTCTACAACAAGGGTAGTATATTATGCTAAATTGAAAGAGAGAACAAGCCATTTCGGTTTTGTCAAGAAAAACAGAACTCTATATTTAAAATTAATTGAGACTGACCTTTCTTTCGCTGCAGGGCATGGTCCAGGTATCCGTCCTCGCTCACATCAACACCGTTGATCTTCAACTCCAGAGTGAAGTCCCGAACAGCCCAGACAAATTCGGGGAAGAAGCGTACAAACTGGCTGTCGTCCTCCTCGTCATCCTCTTCTCGGGCCTCTGGTGACTTTATCCAGACTCTATCGGTCAGCTCAGTCACATAGCTGTGATTGGCTAAGGAAAAGTGACTGCAGTACTGCTTTAAAGGTTCAAAATTTCAAATCTCATTCATATAAAAAGCTATAAAACAGGGTGTGTGTGTGTGTGTGTGTGTGTGTGTGTGTGTGTGTGTGTGTGTGTGTGTGTGTGTGTGTGTGTGTGTGTGTGTGTGTGTGTGTGTGTGTGTGTGTGTGTGTGTGTGTGTGTGTGTGTGTGTGTGTGTGTGTGTGTGCAAGGGTGGACTGGGGAAAAAAAGTGGTAGAATCTGACAGAAAAAAAACTCCCCGTAGGCAGTGCGTCGCCCCAATCGCCCTTATGCCTATTGGCAAGCCGCACCTAGTATGAATTATATTGTAGAAATGAAGAGTACACAACATACGATGGGGTGTGAAGATCAGTGGTATCAGTAGTGTTGCATGCTGGGTGTGTGATTGTGTGTGTGTTACGTGTTGCGGGTGATGTGTTTGAACTCAATCGCACGACTCAGACAACAGGGCCCTGTTCGGCGTAGAACAGAAGCTAAGTTAATACATTTAGCTCGCTAAATGAGATAATGTAGCTCGCTAAATTAGAACAGGCTATACCGGTCTGCCGACGGGTGCTTAGATACTTTAAGTTAATGTCCCCCAGGCTAAACTCGTCAGCTAAATTGCACGTGCACGTACTGCTTCAAAAGGCAGGAAAGGTCGATCACCAAAACCATGATTATTTTTAACGGTATAGTCTAAACTCAAAGAAAAAGACACATTTTTTTCTCCGCTAAGGCAGGATATGACCATGAACGCGTTATGAAGAATTCAAGACCATAATCATGTCAAAAGCCAACACTGCCGCCGCTGCGACAGCAATATAATAAACTGTGTATACATAAATATGTGACTTTGGTGCAGTGGGTAGAGCTCATGGTTTGCATGCAAAAGATTGCTTGTTCAACCCCCCTCCCCTCCGTACTAATTGTAGTTTTACATCTCCTTGTAAATCGCTTTGAATAAAAGCGTCTGCTAAATGACTAAATGTAAATGTATTAAAGACACCCAGTGGAACTTTATAGGCTTGAGACTCGAAAAATAAACATTCATTTTCTAGTCTTTTTTAGACGTAGTAAGTTTCAATAACTCCATACCATTACATATCGACATTCAAGGAGCAAAGATGAGACGTCGTTGTGTGGTGAGAACTGATAGTAAACAACAACATAGTAAACAACAACAATCGCCGGTGGGGAGAGGCCATTTTTTCATTGACTGGAATCCTGCTTTATTTATTGGTGGCACCAATAAATAAAGGGCTACGCTCTTGCGGCTAGTTTTAGTTGTCTTTTTAACGCCCAAAGTATCAAATAATGATGCAAATGTGCTAATATGGTGAAGTAAATGTCAATATCATAAAGATTGTCTTATCCAGAGTATTTCCATTTTGATGCCCTAATGTTGCACTGGGTGCCTTTAATAAGAAATTCAATAAATGATAGCAATGAAAATATATTGTGTGTATTTCTCTCTTCTTATCATGCATCCACCTTAATCATTTTCTACAAAAATTATATAGACAGAGTACTTTATTCACTACTGCACAAAAACTAGACACGTTTACAAAACTAGGCGTTTGCAATGATGTAAGTTGCATTTGTTGATGACGTATGATTAATAACATCGTCATTGTAGAAGGGACATGATAAAATCAAGATCTTAGGTAAGTAAAACAACTTTCGCCGATATCTCTGTAAGGGTGATTGGTTATGTGCTCAAATTTCCTGGGATCAAAGAAGTTATGCATCCACTCGCAAAAAAGCGCAAGCATTCAATGTTCGACTGTGTTGTTTGCAATAAACGACTCGAGAAGGTCTTGTAAATTAATTATTCCTTGTCAGCTGAATCGGTAGCGCTCATACAAGAACTGTGGGATTCCTCCTTTTGCCGTGGGTGTGTGCGTGTGCGTGTGAAAGAGAGAGAGAGAGAGAGAGAGAGAAAGAGAGAGAGGATACTGAAGTTTCTCCAGAGCCTGGTTGTCGATGGTGCCTTTGCTGTTGTACACCAGGGTGCTACTGAGCAGCACGGCCAGACAGAAGAGCCAGGCATCGTTCCCTGAGTCGCCCTACAATGAGATTTGATGTCATTTTAATGAGGGGCATTCAAGTACAGGTAGAAGTTGAAGGGCACATTTTCTCCTCTTTAAAGTATTTGCACAAAATACACTTGAATAATGTTGTTGAGGACAGCATTCTGAAATATTTTGTTGTTTTTGTTTCTCTTTCCCCTGTTATTCCACTGCAGTAAACAGCGTATGAGTATAACAGTATTTAAATTGTGCAACGTTGGTGTCCTCACCTTGTAGACATCACCCAGTCCTTCAGTGTCTAGCAGCAACAGTGTATGTCCTGAAACAGAAGTCATCCCATTGTCACTGACACAGCCTTCACTTCCTGTGTTACACATGGTCACCATAGTAACAAAAATAACAATAGTAACGTACACAGTGTTACACAGGCTCACCAGTAAAGATTCCAGAACGCTTTATTACAAAGCTAAAATAATAAGTAAATTTACTCACCTGGCTTAGAGGGGTGAGGTACACACCACATCCAGATGCCTTTGGTTTTAGACTCAATGGTGCTGCCCAGAGCAAAGCCTGAAATTAACAACTTATATTTAAACCCTTCAATGTTGTCAAAGCAACAAAGGCACTAGGCCCTACTGTGATGGTGTGTTTAATTTTACTGATGTATTATTGGGCCCACAAACCGTGGCTAAAGATGGATTTGAATGATTACTGAAAGCATTTTTGCATGCATGTATGCTTTAATGTCGGTGGGTGTTTTGGTAAGTAAGTAAATATGCTTTCATGACCAGTGGCGGCTCCTGTAAAAATTCTTAAGGGGGGCAATTTTTCTGTTAATGATTAAGACGACCCATTCAGTAGGTACATTAAGCAACACAATTGTATCAATTTGTTGTTAGTTGATAAACTCATACAGCAATACATTTGTCTGCTAGATGGCAGCACACAACATAAAGATTCCCCCTCTAGCTAAGTTACAGGTGGAAAGCTATAGAAGAAAGTTGCATCCAGGAGCCTTAATAAGCGAAAATGATCTGGCTCCAAAATAAATTATCCCACTTTTTCATTATTCACATTACTCAAATGTTGTATGATGAAACATAGCTTAACAGGACACATGATATGTCCAGTAACAACATAAAGAAGGGGGCAACATACAAGTCAAAACCAACAATATTTATTGACTGATCTTGAAAGTATTGGCTTACAAAAGCAATATAAGTTTTTCACATAGAAAATAACTCAGTGTTGGTGCGAGTAGCATGCATGGAGTGAACATTCACACTGAACCTATTAACAGTGACAGTGGTATATAGAAATACAGACCGCTTCACAGCCTGCTAGCCACAATTTTCTTTTGTACAAATTTTGGTAAAACCTGGGGAGAAGAGGCTTGAGGCTTGAGACCTGCCACCCCAGTTAGGGGGGGGGTGATAATGGGGGTTAAATAAAAAAAATTGGAATTTGATTACGTCCACTTCAGGGGTGATTCATTGGGTAATTTGGGAGATATTTTGTATAGGGACTTGGTATCTCTTGTGAAAAAAAAACCCCACCTCCTCCAAAAAACTAAATCTGCACTATACAGCCTATACAAGCTGGCCGCATACCTTGCATTTGGTTCTTGCCTTTGATGTTTTGATTGCTCAGTGTACTTTCTGCAGCTTTAGACCTCTCATCTACTGTATATCATCATGAGGCCTCTGCTCTGACCCTTTTTTAACATTGTGTTTATTAACAACCAGGTAGTACAGTCATAACAAATGAAAATACACAGTTGTGAACTTTTCAACCCGCTGCTCCACTCTGACTCTTCTTTGTCCTAATCTCGATCCTGTTGTGGCTTCATACATATTCAGTGTATTCATACAAGTTATCACATAAGTTGTTTCTCAAAGTAGAGAGAGGTCAAAATGGCGTGCAGTCCTTCGACTAGATCTAGAGATAAGGAGTTTGATGCAGACAAAGACTTTCCTCCATCCAAGAAATTCCAGCCAGACACCAAACTGCCCACACTGCATAGTGTGATAGGGATGTTGAGGTACCACTTGGAGGGGAAGGTGTCCACTGATGTAGCAGTGCGAGAGGTGGCAAAGCAGATATATGCCAAGTACTATCATGACACTGTGTACTGTGTGTCTCTGAGCACTATCCAGAGGAGGGTGGAGGCACTTAGGAAAAGCTTCAGTGAGGGGAGGAAGAGATATGGCCAGAAGGGCAAGGAGAACACAAAGGCTGTGAAAGACTACAAGAAGCTTTTCGAGGAGAAAAGTCAACTCTTCGATGTCTTTGCAGAGGACCCTGTGAGAAGGAAGGCCCTGGAGAAAGAGTGGGGGGTGAGCATGAGTGAGATGGAGTATCAGTATTACAATGACCAGAAGACAGAGAGAAAGATGCTGTGCTGTAAAGGCGTGGATCCTGTGTGGTACCACAGTACCATGAGAGCTCAGAGACTGAGGGAGAGGCAGGAGGATTACAGGAGGGAAAGGGACCAGCAATTTCAATACAAAACCATAGACCAAATCTCTGAGATGCTGGTTGAGGCTGGTGAGATTCCCACCACCACTGCCAGCAGCAGTGAGGATGAGGATGGGAGAATCCACAAGAAAGGGAAGCCTGATGATGAGGAACAGCAGGATGAAGATGTGGAGAGTGCAGCGACTGAGGTTATTGAGATTGAGTCTGAAGGGCACAGGACAAATAAAAGAAAGCTGTTCAAGAAAGTGGCTGAGCCTAAAGATGATCCTCTGCCTGAAGAGTACCAGCACATCAGGATTTCGGAGCGGAAAGTGCGTGATGACTTTTATAAAACGGTGGCCAATCTCTCAGGGAGAGGACTATCACTTATTGAAGCGTCTTCTGCTGTGATCGAGGTTGGAAACACGCTTTTCGCACGGAAGTGGAAGAGCCCTGAAAACACAGAAGAAATCTTTGACATAGACACTGTGCCAACTGACCGGAATATTAGAACAGCACTGCAGCAAATTGAGGCCCAGAGCCTGTATCTCGTGGTGGACAAGCTTGAAGTGGAAAAGCAGAAGGGAAGGATGGTGACACATGCCTCAGACAGCACAACCAAGAAGGGGGTGGGCCAGTTTATGGTGCAGGGACTTCACGTGGGTCAGGAAAGTCCCTTCCCTCTGCCAATCCTGCCAATCCATGGAGAGACAACTGAGGACATAGCAATGCAGGTGGACATGGGGTTTGAGGTGCTGGCATCAGTGAGAGGAGTACAAGTGCAAGAGGTGTACAAACTTGTGGACACGCACATGACTGACAGCACAGCGCACAACAAGGGTTTTGCTGAGCTTCTGGCAGAGATGTACAACTTGGATGCACCTGCAGGGCAGCTCTTTTGTGGCACCCACACTACACTGGGCTTCAGCAGTGCGATGAACAAAGTAATGAGGCTGTTGGAGGCAGATATGATGATGGAACAGGTTCTGAAGGGTTTCATGGTGGATCTGGAGATAGACAGCAAGAACGCCAGTCTGGCTGGGCAGGCATTGGACATGTGTCTAAAGTTAGTGGCACCTGAATTCTCCCACAAGCCCTGGAACCGCTACAAGGAGTTCATCCTCTTCCTCAAACAAAGGCAGGTCTCCAGTGTCCTGTTTGCCTATAAGGATAGCAGGTTTGGATGTCTCTCGAGGGCAGCAGCAGTCTTAGTCCACAACTACGACCACCTGGCTGAGTTTCTGAGCCAGAATCCACACATAAACAACCGCCTGGCCTGCCTAGTCAGAGAGGTGATGGAACTCCCCTACCTGAAGGTGGTCCTTGTGGTGTTTGCCTGCCTGGGTGTCCACCTGGTTGAGCCATTCTATGCCAGGACCATAGAGAAGGGTGCTACTCACACACAACTTGGGGAGTTCTATAAGGGCCTTCATACAGGGCTAGGCAAGCCCATCACCTGTGATAACTACACTAAGTTCATCAAGCCAGAGTTCCCAGGTGTGTCAGATGAGTTGTTTGCCGGTGTCAAAGAAAACTACACAGCTGAGGTCCTGAGTTCTGTGTCCATGCTGGCAGAGGAGCACATGGAGGAGGTTCTTAAACTGACTAATCTGATGCTGCCCCACCTGCAGACTGTCTTGGCCAGACAGAGAAGAGACTATGGCATCGATGAGGAGGGTTTCCCTGTGGAGTACCCAGTGAGTGAGCAGGCTCCAGATATCGACCAGACCCCAGTCCATAACATAAGCATGGAGAGACAATGTGGCAAGGTTGACTACAGATTGAAAAAGCTTGGCACCTTACAATCTGTGAGCAGGTCCATTATTCTGCAAAGATGCCAGCAGCTGAGGGCCGGACAGATTCCCTCCTTCAGGGGATTCCAGGCAGCCGCCCAGGCAAAGAGGGAGGTAGAACTCTCCTGGAGTGAGCACACAAGGGCTAACTTTGCGAAGGGGTCTTCTGAGAGGCAGGAGATTGCTCAGAGGAATGAGAGGAAGAGGCTGGACATGCTGGACAATCTCAAAGCCAAAGGAGGCCCCTTCACAGACAGCAGAGAAGTTGAGCAGTTCCTGGTTGACCCAGCTATGGATGACAAGGGGAAGCAGCAGCGAATGAAAGAGGAGATGAGGTTCGCCAGGGAGAGCACCACGCTGCTCCCGAAAGCTAATCCTCTTTTCAGGATCCAAGTTGCCCTGCCCAGTGGGAGGAGGAGAATGAAGACGGCACAGGAATTTGCAGATGCCCTGATGTGTTACTTGGGCAGGAGAAGTGACAGAATCACCCTGCAATACAATACATTTCAACAGAGCTTGGACAAGCTATCAACAGTACAGTAGTAGGACATAGTATGGCCTGTTTTAAGTATTTGTGGCTATGTTAGGCTCAGCACAGTATAAAAAAAAAATAAGTTTTCAACTCACAATAGGTGTACATCATCAAAAAGGCACATTAAAGCAAAAACGGGCATAAAAAAACACATGTTATTTTTCAATTTCAAGAGGTGGGGTTTTTTTTTTTAGATAGAGGGGTAGTTCCAATGACAAAGTTGCTTAGTTTAGGGGTCTTAATCAGCACCCAAGTGGACGTCTTGAAATTTTTACCCCACACTTTATCACCCCCCCCTACCCAGTATCTTATCAGAAGATCAAACAGGCTTTATCTTAGGTCGTCAGATCTAATGCCTGTAGACTCTTACATGTGATCTTGTGTCCCTCAGCCTCTCCGACTCAAGAGATGGTAAGTTCACTGAATACAAAGAAGGCATTTGATCGTGTAGGGTGGCAGATCTTATTCACTGTTTTGGGAAGATTCAGCTTTGACTCCAAACTCATCACATGCTTTCTGCCCCAGTATGCATTATGATTGCTGATGATTGATTATTGTCTGTTGAAGACCCTGTTAGCTGTGCTGATGGAATAATAAAGCTATTGAGAACGTTTGGAACATTTTCAGGTTACAAACTGAATATTGCCAAGAGTCGGTGTTTTCCTGTCAATCAGTTACATTAAATCAACCACCACCGGTGCACCTTCGTTTCACCTATCCCCAAATGGCTTTACATATTTGGGTGTCTACATGTCCCAATCTCTTACTTCACTTCACATGAATAACTTTGCAAACATGATTGAGAACATCAATGTGGATCTTCAGAGATGGTGCACTTTCCTCATTTTTATTAATGGGTTGTATTGAAACCATCAAAATGAATGAGCTACCTCAAATTCTATTTTTTTTCCAGACTCTTCCTCTCTTTCTCCCCAAATCTTATTTCACCTCAATTGATGCTGCTATACTGTCTTACATTAGGGCTGGCAAGCCTCCTAGGATTCAAAAAGATATTCTGCAGAGGCCTGGGGCCTTTGCCTTACCCAACATGTTGTTTTACGATTGGGCCGCCAACATTCAAAAATAATTTTTAAAAAACTGTGCCACTCCCGAGACATGAATTAGTGCGTCATATTCTAATAATTCCCACACTTCGTCTTCTCTCCCTGCGTTACTCTTTGCTCCCCTCTCTATACGTCTGTAGGTACACCTGGAATACGTCCATTGTGTTTGACTTTAATCAGATAATTGCGGTTGAATCTGGAACCTACCTCAGCCGTTACTGTAACTGTAACCCAATGCCACTTTAACCTCGCCCCCTGAGTTTAGACAAAACCCACGTCTTTACAGATGTGCTGTCCCACTCTGCCCATTGGCAGTATCGGGCACACCCTTCGGCATTGCCTGAGGACCAGCTCTCCCTCCAAATTGAGTTAAAGTTCTCAACACCTCCCTAACTCCATGTCCCCTGATATGACAATATTTTACAAAACCTTATTGTTCATGAACCATCTAATGTCAATCGACATTTACAAATAAACCCCTCTCCTTACTGCTTTTCCTCCCCTTCTCCCCCTCTTTTTACATTTTAAATGTAAATGTTTTATTTTAATTGTATCTATTTCATTATTTTAGTTTGATCCTGTTCCTGTGGTTACTCCTGTTTTGAAACTGGTAAGAAGAAAAATGTCAGACCTTTGTGCGGCCAATTCCTATACTGTTTGTAATATGCTTCGTGGTTTGATCAATAAACACATTATTAAAAAAAGCCTCTTCTGGCCCTACCGGTTCTGTGGTCCAGACAGATTAACAGTTTAGAGGTCACAATGAGTGGAAGCACTATATACAGATAGAGTTGGGAGTACTGCACTAACACAGCCTTTCAAAAGACACATTTGCAATAAACCTTTATTTGTTGTCTTCTGTGTGTGTTGTGTGTGTGTAAATGTTTGTGTGTGTGTTGTGCAAATGAGTGAGTGTGTAACTTTTTCATGCATACAGCATATGTTTAAAGGAGTGTGGTTGTTTTTGTAAGTAAGAATAAATTCATGACCTTAGTGTGTAAGCTTGCAGCCTATGGGCCTGGTAGCGTCTTTGTGGTTGTATTAGTTTGTGTGTGTGTGTGAGTGTGAGTTTGTACTTGTGCGTATGTGTGTGTGTGTGTCTGTGGGTACACTTGTGGTTTACCTGACTGTTGACCAGCTAGCCGATTCATGAGGTAAGACTTGCCAGTGCGGTACAACCCCACCACAGCCACCACCACCACAGGCTGCTGGATCCCCCTGAGGATGTCCAGGGCTGATTCCACAGTCTTCAGTCCCTCCTCTGCATTCTCAATCAAGCACAAAGGTGCTGGCATGCAGGGTGGACCTCCAGACATGGCTGTTTGTAAGATGGCAGGACAACCTACAAAATTGACACCACACACAAATCTTGACTCAATTAGATATTGTCAGGGCCGGTCTTTCCTACAGGCGACATAGGCGGGTGCTCCCCCCGCTGCTCCCAGCAAAAAAATATACATATTATATTTTGTATTTGTTTTTGCTGGGCAGAGTTTTTTGTGCCCCCTTCTATATCTCCAACCACTATTTTGACATTCAATTAATTAATTTAACAGAAGGGTAAAAAGAGCCAAAAATCGAAAGAGGAAGGTGTATGTACATCCTTGGTGTTGTCAGAACATACAAGCACATTGAGGGGCTGCTAACCATTGGCAACTACTACAGCAATCAGAATGAGAAAATGTCTTTTGGTTGAGTTTTGGTGCATATTTTAAACATTCAAATGCATACTGTTTCACTATAATGCCAGATATCAGCCAAGTTTCACCTGTAGTACGTAGCTGCCTACCATTGGCAACTACTAGGCTACAGCAATCAGAATGAAAAAACTGCAAGTTAAGTATGCCTACTACTAGAGTTTAGTTGTGTAGGTTACTATACTTCTCACTTTAGACCATAAGGGATTTTGCACAAGCTTAAGCAAGTAAATAACCAGGCAAAAAATATGGAATTGAAAAAACGTAAGCCTATGTGTTAAAACAATTGAAACCTACCTTCGATAAAGAGTTTGCTGACGGAAGATTTACACTCTGCTGCTGTGATGTCGTCGATGAGATCAGTGCAAACCCTTAAAGAAAGTGTAGGCCTGAAATTATCAAGTTCTAAGTTAATCTAAGCATCTCCTCCTTCTTTATTAATAAGTGTGGCTCTTGGGTGCTCCAGTGTACCTTAAATGGTAGAGCAGAGGTCAGAGTTCACTGTATTTTAGGCCTAACTGCTAGACAAAGAGGGTTTTACTTAAGATGACACTCAGCTGGACGCCACCTGCCGCTTTCCTTTAGACTGACTGTCTCCACCTATTTTAAACAGACTCTCTCTTATTTGGAAGTAACTTTCTAAAATGTCATCTGAGAGGAGACAGTCACGTATATTTCAGGGTACTTGTTGACTATAAAATGTGCATGAAATCTGTGGCTAGTTAGATCTTGGATTCCGGACTCCAAACTCCTGTGCGTCTGTCGGCGTGTGTATGTTATTAAACCAGCTCCAGTTATCCTCAATCTAGATGGCTCTTGGCTCTTCTGATTATCATCGAACTCAGATCTAGTACAAAGTATTACCAATTCTCTACATCATAGTTGTCGACCACAAAGGGACTGAATAAGGACAAAGAAAGCGTCAGGAGATGTGGTTTTCGCCGCCTGGCTCTCGTTCAGCTGCAAGCGCGCATTAATGGGTAAGAATGGCATACTTTTGCTAAAATATATGCAGCTGAGTGAAGTCAGAAGCGATTACGGCTATCCTGACGTAGTCCTCAGTTAAAGAATTCTAAATTAAAGAGTCTTAAGGTTGAGGAACATTGGAATACCTGGTAATAATATGTCTTATGTTTGTAGAACGTGTATGTTTGTATACTAATGTCTTGGTGAAGTTTGTTGAAGTGTATGTTTGTATACCAATGTCTTGGTGTGTACGTATTGTGTATATCGTGTCTAAAGTGAAAGTTTACGAGTGAGAGGAGTTCGCCGTGCTTTCGGTTAAAATGGTATGGTGTTATGCGCTGATAGTGTGTAGGACTCCACTTCCCAGCATGCTCAATAGAGTTACGCATGCGCAGTAGGAGTACAAACGCTACAGGCATATACGGTAGGAAAAACGTTGGTATAATTATATTTCTTTAGAATAAAGGGTGTGTGTGTGCAGATTGGAGAAGGTCTCTCTGCAAGAAAGAGTGTGCAGGTTGGACAGGAGCTCCTTGCATTGTGAGAAAGTGTGTGAGCCTGAGTTACGAGTGAATGATAGCCTAGTAAAAACGGATAGAAGAGGATCTCTTCGTGAATAACGTGATAATTAAAGAAAGGTGTAATTAAAGAAAGGTGTAATTAAAGAAAGGTGTAATTAAAGAAAGGTGGTTAATGTTAAAGAAAGGTGTTAATTGTGGGATCTCTGCGTTGACAAAGTGTGTTAAATTGTAAAAGTATTACGTGTAGGCCTATGTTGTTTAAGTTGTTGGTGAAAGTATAGCGCTATGAGTAATGCTCTCTTCGGTAAAGAGTGTGGTATTTATGTTATGTGTAGTTTCAAAGAATGACGATTCTGTGAAATATTGTAAGTTGAAGTATTAAGCATTTAAACTGAAAATAAGGTAAATACATTTAACACATAAGGTACAAAACACAAAGGTGCTGGGAGATAGTATTGACACATTTCCTTAGGCAACAGACATATAAACACCACACGCAGTTGTTCAGTTATGAATTGTCAATGAATCATAAATGAGAAATTGTCCTTGAAATGAGAAATTGTCATTGAATATTCCTTTAAAGGTAATTGCGTGACTGGTGGAGAAAGCAGATAAGAGACTGCATTGTGGTTGTAGTGAATTTAAGAAAGTTGATATTATTGTCGTTACATAGTTTGAAATAGAATTGTTACAGGTGTTTTTAAGTTTTTGGAATAAAACATAAGCTAAAAAGAATATATTAGGAAATTGAATTTAGGGTTTAAATTGGAAGACTTGTATGATGATAAGTAGTAGGCTACATTATAGGTTATTGTGAGTATTTTTAAATTGGCAAAAAGATTAGGTGATCGTAAGAAATTTAAATTTGGGAAGCGAGATAACTAAATTGTTTGTTGAGAAAATTATATGTGGAAAAGACATTGTAATTAATGTTATTTGACAGAATTGTGAGTAGGGAAAAAGGTTAGGGCCATATCATCCTGCCATACGGGTTATTTTCTGTCATAGAGGGAGAGAGACAGAGGGACAGCGCGTAGGAGAAGCAGAGAAAGGAGGGGTTAGCCCCTCCCGTACTGCTCCTTGTCACACAGAGGAAGAGGAAAATCCTTGAGTAAGCTTTAAGCAAAGAATTATTTTTCAAAGTACAGTAATATAGTTTAAAGTATACGGCTGTGGTCAGGAAAGAGAGAGAGGAATAATTATAATACATAGAGCTGTGGTAAAATTTGAATTCAAAGGATGGCGTGGGAAGAAATAAGTAAATTGTATTTGTCGGAAGCAAGTGAGAAACTAGGCGTTAGCGCTGCATTTTGGTCTCTGGCTGATGACACACTAATAGCGGGGGAAGATTATAGTCATACTACAAAGGAAGATTTGACAAAATTGAGACAAAAGATCAGCGCACCACCAGATAAGATTAGAGATAAATTTGGAAAATGGACAGAATCTGATTGTCCTGTAAGGTAGTTTATGTGCTACGCCTCTAGGTAGGCTGGCAGGCGTGTTTATATTTTGTTCGCGCTGGGGTGTTTGTACCTCGGGGTGACCCGTACAGTTTGAGGAGCTCTGATGTCAGAGATGCGTTGAATGAATCGGTGAGTGTGTGTGTTAGATGAAGGAGATAGATGCCGTGTGAAATACAATAGATCTTGCCACCATTACGAAACCTCCTTTTCATCTCCTGTGTTAAATACTTTGAACGCCCAACCACCCGTTAACATAGATTACTAGAAAACAACGTAGAGTTTCAGTGGGCCGTTGACCAACTGGAAATATCAAAGAAAACGGGGTCATTAACAAATACTATGAGAAGTTTTGGGGTAAGATAGATGATATAATTGTTCTCATTAATGGATTTGTGATGGAAACAATAGAACAGGATTGCTCAAAGGCAGACATGGAGCACTTGATTAAGAAAATTGTGAAAGAAGAGACATTGATTTTAATGCTTTAAGTCCAGGAAAATAGGATTAGGAAAAAGTTATTTGATAAAATGATAAGGCAATTGAGAAGTTTGTGGAGAATGCAGGCTGAGGTGTGGGGATGTCTGAGTGTTGGAGACAGTCCAGAAAAGGGAACAAGATAAAAAGCATTATAACTTAAAGTAAAAAGTAGCCTAATTGATGGGGATCTGTAAATATAACTTCTGGGTAACTTTAGTAGTGAGGTGGAAGAGGACAAAGTTCCACAGCCAGATTTGTTAACACTAGTGCTCCCATTAAGGTTTAAACAGGAGTACAAGAGACAGCACATAGTCCATTAGGGAAAGTGTTGAGATAATTCAAGAATAGAGAAAACAGAGAAGGCAGTAATTAAGAATCAGAAATAGCAGGAAAATGCTTTATAACAGAGCTGAGTAGAAATACATTCTGAGGGGAGTGTAGATAGAAAGGAAAAAGAAAGGCCAACACATATAACCTATTGACTGTGGGGACATCAGGTTGTGGCTGGGCTGACCTCTACTACCCATATGTGCAAGAAAGTGCTCCAATATAACTCGTCTGGAAAGAGAGATGGAAAGAAAACATCTTGCTTGGATCTATGCCTAAGATCTGAATGCAAAACTAACTGGACTATGTGAGAAGGACAAAGATAGCTCAGGCCCTTGCATCTGGCCTGAGACTGCAATTCATGCCTGTGTCGGCGTCTGCTTGGCATCTGCTTGGCGTCTCACAGCAATCCCCTCCCAAAGAGTTTCATGGCACATCACGCCCAGCCAATGAACAATCAAACTGGACACAGCCATCTTGACAGTGGCAGCAGCCCTCAGAGGAAAGAGGGAGAAGAGGGTGAAGGCAGGTGAATAGGCCTCCGACATGACCACCCACACAGCAAGGACTTCTCTCAAGTATATGTACTATGTGGTGGGACGAGGATATGCTCAGCCATGAATTGGTGAAACCAGGGGGTCTAGTTTCCCTGTACTGGGGTGTGTAGTATTAATAAAAGGCCTAGTGAATTCTACAATTCCAGTATCAATTAAAATGAGTGGGAAGGAAGTAAGGATGCCCATATTAACTTAAAATCATACTCCTATTAATTTGTTAGAGAATTATGTGTTTTGCCATATGAGAATTTAAATTGAGTGTGCCCTGGATGGACTTTCTTTGACTAATCAGACACCATGCCTCACAATGGTTCTCCAAGCACTTCTTACGCCGCAAATGTAATCAAACCAGAGCTGATAGAGAACTTCACTGCAGGTAACATGATGGTCCTTCAGACTTGTGTTACACCTACAAAAACACAGGTTTAGAGTAAATGATCCTTATTGATAGTGAGTATAGCCATTATATGTCATATAAAGATAGGGTTAATAAGGGGTTTAAAAGGTGAGATGATGCTCAACACAAACACTTAAGATAGATTTAACTAGCTATGCATTTAGAATTTGAAAATTAGACATGGTAAACAGGAGAGAAATACGGAGAAAATAGAGACATGGAGAAAAGAGGAGTAGAGTATTGAAAGTTTCTCTTATCAGTATTCTTATTTATACAATGTACAGGAGTCAGTGAAACTTAGAACTAGGCCATTAGGGGTGTGGTGTTTTTGGCTTATGTAAATGACAGGGAGGTTTGAAGGAGTTTTGGAATGGTTGGCTTGAGATTAAGGGGGTGTCGGGTGAGAACACATATTCCAATAAGGAATCACAGGTTAGGGTGTATATGGGGAGTTTTAATAATATGAGTGGGATTGTATGGATGTGTGTAATTCAAAGTCTTGTGGGTATGCTTGTGTGTTTGTGTGATGAAGATAGGTATGTGTGGTTTTTGTTCAGATATCGCACACTGAATAAGTACATGCAGCAGTATTGAAGTTGCTGTTCTTCTGAGTGATAGGAAGGGGCGTGTCTGTGAGTCCGTGAGGAAAAATGAGAATCTTCCAAACAGTGAAGATGTGAGAGGGGAATTGTGTTAGTTTTATGTTAACACATGAAGGTATAGTTGAATATATGTGGTTTTAAGTGTACAGGCTTGGCTGTAATATCTACACTAAGTGGTTTTTGTTGAAAAACAGAAATGGCATCAAGGGAAGGTATGCCACGGGTAATTGTACTTTCAGTGGGTGAGGGGCATGAGGTAGGAATGCCATGCCTGTGAAGTATTAGTTTACTAGTGATATATCCTGGTATTGAGTAGGGTTGATGTAGTATGCAGATTGTGAACATCAATGTAAGCCGTTTGGTTATTAGCCTATTATGTTACCAAGGGGGGTTAGCCATTATATATGTGATAAGCCATGTGGGCTTTGGTTGTATGCCACATAGGATTCAATAATTACTTTGCAGTAAACTTAGTACTAGAAAATATACTGAGAAATATGTGATGAAACTTGATGGAATAAGACCATTGGATAAAAAAGGGGATTAACTGCGGGCATGATAAAATATGAATGTACTATGATGGCCACATGGTAACTTCATACATGTTATTAGCCCTGTTGTTTTGTACGCACTTTGAGTTTAAGTGCGTAAGGGGGGGTATATGAGAACAATTTTGAATTTGGGGTTATGGTCACCCTAATTATGGGAGGTTTGGGATTACAATTTGTATAATGCTATGTTTGTAGCATCTCTAATCAGAGAAAAGGAGTGCGGATAAAACTTTTGCATAATACTTTACACTAAAAGGTGTAATCGTATAGGTAGTTACGTACTACATAGATATGAAAAGGTATTGGAGATATGGAGTGATTTATATGATTGATTGAGGAATGTCTAAGGACAGGACCAAAATTAAGAGAGGGTAAGTATACTTCTTAAATATGTGATATTATTTTGTTTTTAGCATTACAGCAATGCTTTTAGTATAACAATAAGAATGTATAGGAAGCATGGAATACAAGTACTGCATATCATCAATCATATTACACTTTTAGAGCATGTCTAGAGGGCATGTGGAAATTATGTGTACCTGTCATTTCTAATTTTTGGAGATTATATACACACAGGTGGATGCGGATGGACTGATCCAGTCAGGAGACTGGGTATAGGTGAAGCTTTTAAACAAAAAAGAGCTTCCAGCCTATGGTGATATCAAGGTTCTAGTGTCTAATATTGTACTAACTTTTTGTACAATTTCAGGACCACAAGGTGATGGGACTACTACAATGTATTGTATCAGGGTTAGAATGGGAAGCATTCTGTTGCAGCAGCTCGACCTGGATGAGAGGCTGTGAAGGTCATGGAAATGCTGCAGTGAATGAATGTTTCTTGTCATTGCAGGAAAGAACTGTTGTATGATATACATGGGAAGTCATTCACATAAAAATAGGACATTTCATGTTGAAAAGGGTGTTGCATACACATTACGAGACCATTGTAAATTAGATGTACACAATTGGCCAGAAACTGATCTAGCGGAAATCCGTGAGTACACTGTAGAAGAATATTTCAATTACGAATGTTTTGACATGACTGATAAAGTGCATGGTGGGGAGCATGTGGGTATTTTTGAAGGAAATTGTAATAGAACTTGGACACTGGTTACCAGTGGTCCTTTTAACACTTCAAATAAGAAATCCAAGTTATACAGGCAAGCATGGGAATTGCGAGGACTTGTTCCTATCAGATGTAAACCAGGCATGACTAACGGTACTGATATGGATAGATTCCTAGACGGTCAAAGAACATTTATGTATGCATATCATTTCCCCCAGATTCCGCAGGATGCTCCATTAGCTGATATATGGTGGGCTTGTGGAAAAGAATATGGATTAAGAAACACTCTACCTCATGATTGGGCAGGGAAATGTGCTAGAGTAGCCATAATGCAACGCACAAAAGTTATCGATGTGGACAGTAGCATAGACGGGGGCAGATTTGAGGAGAATCATCTTAGAAACAAAAGGGAAGTAGAGGAGAGTGATGTTGGGGATGAGGAAGGGGCCACCAGACCATTCGCATACGGGGGATACTTAAATGCTATTGGGCAACCCAGGGGTATCCCACCTGAGTTTAAAGCTAGGGATGAAGTTGGTGCTGGCTTTGAGTCAATTCTCCCTTGGATAAGTATAAACAAAAACACAGAATGGATTAATTACATCTATTACAATCAGCAAAGATTTATCAACTACACCTCAGATGCACTAGGTGCATTGGGTCAGCAGCTTGATGCTACCTCTAGAATGGCTATGCAGAATTGCATGGTTTTGGATTGGATGCTAGCAAAAGAAGGTGGAGTGTGTGCTAAAATAGGAAGTTACTGTTGTACTTTTATCCCCAACAACACAGCACCTGGTGGGAATTTCACAATAGCAATGAATAAACTGTTTAATTTACGGACAGAGCTGAAGCAGAATGCAGGCCCCCCTGAGATGGGTTCTGTATTAGCAGACTGGTTCAAGAGCATCTTCAGGGGATGGGGGACCTGGTTTGCTTCAGTACTTGGTATCATTGCACTAAGCGTATTGGTGTTCAGTCTAATTGTATGTTGTGTTATTCCTTGTTGCAGGTCACTTGCAGTCAGAGCAATAGCTTCTCAATTTACCCAGATGACAGTGTTGGTTGATAAGAGTGTGACACCGTCACATTAATGAATCATATTACAACATGAGAAATATAAAAGATCCCAAAGGTTTTAAAATTACATATGATGTATATGTAAAGTACTGAATGTATGTACTAAATTGCCTTTGGTGTCTGTCAAATACCTGTATATGTATAATAAGGTGGGGGGGTCTGTCCGTTTAAAATGCTCCTTTTATTTTCTGTTGCTATGGCACCTATAGTTGCGCACCTGACGGTGTATATGAGGTGCGCGTCTGACTAGGGGCGGCCCCTCTTCCGAAGTTAGGAGTAGGAAGTGTGTGCGTGAGAGTGGCGCCAGCTTTTGAATGTTGCAGCCATTGAAATGAAAAACATTCCAGACGGCAGAAAAACCAATATGATCGCGTCTGAGTGTGGATATCATTAATATACACAGCACTGAACGGCATTTGCGGGAGTCAAGAAGAAGAAGCGTTCATCTGGTGAGACCGAACTTTTTTCGTTCCTTTTTTGTGTTGGATATACCCGGCCGGGTGCAATTGCTCCTCTTGTTGCCTTTTTTGACGGTGTGCTGGATTATTTGTTTTTTTTGGCTCACGTTGTACCACACCGTGGGAATTACGAGGTACAGGCCTCCTTCCTCGGATCTGCGCCTGAGTTGCGCATGGACATTGCTCTGTTGAGCTAGACTTTTTTGAGTTTATTTTGTGGACTAAGGGCTGGGGAAATGTATGGGGTTTGTGTGTAATTATGATTGTGATAATTTGTGTTGACTAATACAGGGCCTTATGCGCGCGCAATGATCTAAGTTTGGTGTTCCCTTTGTTATTTAGCGTGACTCCGAATAAGGCGGAGCTTTATTTATTTTCGGCAATTCATCCATCTCTTAAAGAACCTCTTGTGCGGTTTTTAGTAACGTTTGTCTTACATAAGAATAGGCAAATTGTTACAGATGGTGGCCAGTACGGGGATGAATTGCTGTTTTGATTTCGTTTATTTTTCTAACATTGCTGTCAACATTATTCTAGACGTCCTGCATTCATTTTGAGTTGAACAATTGCACGGAATATATTGAGATGTCTTTGTGTCTCTTGTATCTATGAGGCATTTATCTGTTGAACTATTTTATTGAATAGCCCTATATTGAGACAGTATGTCACTGTATGTGCATTGCATTATCATTTAACTGTTGTACTGAGTCTTGAATTTAGGCCTCATTATCTGCCATTGCAGTTGCTTTGCTTTAGAATTGAAAAACAAATTGCATTAAGTAGGCTTTTTATTTTGTCAGAATAATTCATCCTTAACATTTTAAAAATGTAATTGGTATTGGGAAAACATTAAACAGGGTAGTCAAATTTACAAACTATAAGACAAAATGGAGCTGGCTGAAATGGGTGCGTCGCCCCTTTTGGATTTAGGAGAGTCACAAGAGGAGATAGAAGATGCAAATGGTAGTACCAGGGCCTCAACCCCGAATCCTGGAGAGCATGCTGAAGAACCAAATAGTCGGCCGAGGGGAGATGAATGGGTCACCAGAAGAAATCCTGTTGGGGAAGTGACCTCATTAATTAGTTCTCTTTACCTCTCTGACCCAGAGGAGAATGACGTAAGCACCGCAGAGGAAAATAACACCTCTTACCTCACACTACCTGCTATAACGTCCATCAGCACTGAATTAGTTAACATTACCGATAGGTTAAATAGCCTGGAAATAGATTTCACTGATTCTGCTAACAGTGCTTTAAACCGAGAAGCAAATATAAGGAAGTACATCGATAGAAGCCTAGATGTCATAGAACAAAGTACAATTTCAACTCTGAAGCAATTTGAGGAGAAATTGGTTGCGTGCTTGCAACGGAGAGATGAAAAATGGAAGGCAGAACTACAAGGCCTGAAGCGCGCCAGTCTTGCTTCTGTCTCCCGACCTCTCCATCCACAACATTCATTTAAAGGTCATTCCCTGGCTTCTTATGGCACTCATGCTACTTATGGTGATATTCCAGCCCACCATTCACTCCTTCCTCCTCATATGTCTCATGGTATCCATACCATCCAAGATTTTTCTGGGGGTAGATCGCACAGCCCTGCTCCTCTTTCTTCCATTCAACCAACAGCTACTGGAGATTCAACATATCTTGTCTCCTCTATGCTTTCTCCTGAAGCAGCCCCTTCCGGTGCTAGGGATTCCCAGTTTCCTGCTCCGCTTACCACACCCAACGTTCAAAGCCAACCTTCTCTCTCAGTACCGGTGACCCAGTCGCAGACACCATTCACTGGGACCGGAACTCAGCCGCTAATGCATTCATTGACCACTAGTACAAGCCTCTCCACACCTGGGGGCGGTGCCTACAGCCAGGTTACTGCCAGGCCTAATGTCGTCTTCTCCAAGCCTCTAATCCGGATGGATTTCCCCACTTTCAATGGATCGGGGGAGGTGTCTGACATTCTTAATTACATTGACCGCTGTGAAACCTTTCTTGAGGTCCGACCATTGGCGGATACTGAAATTATTGGTGCCCTGTCTGGTGTTCTTAAAGGACCAGCCCATAGCTGGTGGAGTGTGGAGAAGAATAAAGTGCATAATTGGCCAGAGTTTAAGGAAGCTTTTCAGGCTGCATTCCTACCTCCTGACTACATTTTAGAGGTAGAAGAGAAGCTTAGGGTCATGGTTCAGTTGCCTGAACAGTGTTTGAGGGATTTTGCGTATGATTACCGTGCTCTTTGTCTCCGGTGGAAGCCGGACATCACAGAGAAAGAGTTGGTGCGTAAGATCCTCAATAACTGTAATCCTAAGATCGCTGGATGTCTAAGAGGCACTGTATCTGACGTGGAACAACTCGTCCGGATTGGTAGCATGGGGGAGAAGGACTGCACCTCATTCAAGGAATACTGGGGGAAGGTGGATCAACAAAAAACCAAAGAAAAAGACAGGAGTCAAAAGAAGACCCTGGAAAAGGTCAAGAAGCCCGCTGATGTGATAACTGTGGTTAGACAGGTAAATAAGGATCCATTGTCTCTCCTGCATGTTCCAGTTGGCGTGAGAGGGAAGCAGTGCTATGCTGTATTTGATACTGGATGCACTTACTCATTGATGAGACAAAGCATGTGGCTGGAGGTGGCTCGGAAGGAAGAAGAATTGAAGCCATGTGACAACCAAAGCTTTGCCCTCGCAGATGGGAAGACATATGTAGCCATAGGAAAAGCTCAGATCCTGTATGACTGGCATGAGATGATGTGGTCACTTGAAACGTATATCATGGCTGATGTTCATCTGGCATTCCCCATCATTCTGGGATTAGATTTCCTGAGTAAGACCTCTACTGTTATGCATCTGGGTGAACAAACCTATGGGGTGAAAGGGCCTAGGGGGTATACCTTCCATCCGTTCATCTCCCACCCACTTGTGCGTGGGTTGAAGCCGACCACGGAGACAACTTCTAGGGCTACACTGTATGTGGCCGTTCCATCTGTGATGCCTGCAACCCTACCTCCTTCGATAACCGTGGCAGCACCCTCATTCTCGGATTTTCCCCCAGAGGTCAGAGAATTGCTGCAAGCTTGGCCGCGTGTGTGCTCAGGACAACTGGGGAAGACCACTGTTGAAGTGCACAAGATCTTGACAACAGATGAGGTGCCTGTCCGGTGCAGGGCATATCGCGTTTCCCCTTTCAAGCGTCAGATCATTGCTGATCATGTGGAGCAAATGCTCAAAGACGGCATTATTGAGCCTTCTCAATCTCCTTGGGGTGCTCCTGTGGTGCTAGTGAACAAACCTGATGGCTCCTTAAGATTCTGCGTTGACTTTCGTCGACTCAACACCAAGACTCATGCAGATGCCTACCCCATGCCTCTCATACATGATCTCTTGGAATCCATGCATGGAGCAGCAGTGTTCAGCACCCTGGATTTAAAGTCCGGCTATTGGCAGGTCGTCATGTCCCAAGAAAGCAAGGCCAAGACTGCTGTTATAACTCCAATGGGCCTATACCAATTCAAGTCCATGCCGTTTGGTCTTAAGAATGCTGGGGCGACATTTCAGAGGTTGATGGAGAAGGTCCTGGGTGAGCTTAGGGGAGCGATATGCTGTGTTTACATAGATGATGTCATCGTGTATTCAGCCACGCCCCAACAACATCTTAAAGACCTGGACACTGTAATGTGCAAACTCCATGCGGCCAATTTGACCCTAAACCTAAAAAAGTGCGTCTTTTTCCAGCAAGAGCTTAAGTTCCTTGGTCACGTAGTGTCAGGGAAGGGTGTGCAGGTAAACCCCGAGAAGACCGTGGCAGTCACAGCCTATCCGACCCCCACAAACCTCAAAAGCCTGCAGCGCTTCTTAGGTTTAGTGGGATGGTACCACAAGTTTGTGGACCATTTTGCAGACCTGGCAGCCCCACTAAATTACTTGAAGAGGAAAGATGTGAAATGGAACTGGTCAGAGGAATGCCAGGAAAGTTTTGACCAGTTGAAGAATGCGTTGGTGAATGCCCCTATCCTGAGACAGCCAGACCACTCACTTTCTTTTGAGGTCCACACGGATGCTAGTGATGTGGGGTTGGGTGCAGTGCTGGTCCAGAAGACAGATGATGGGGAGGGAGTAATCTCCTATGCCTCCAGGGGTTTAAACAAGGCTGAGTGTAACTACTCAACATCTGAAAAGGAGTGTCTAGCAGTGGTGTGGGCTGTTGAGAAATGGCGACATTACCTCGAGGGTGGCGAGTTCACCGTATACACAGACCATGCTGCTTTGACCTGGGCTTTCAATTGTCCAAAAACCTCCTCACGACTTACCCGCTGGATCCTGCGTCTCCAACAGTTCCAGTTTAAGGTGCAGTACAGAAAGGGCCTCCACAATATTGTGCCTGATGCCCTATCCAGAGCGGTACCCATACCCTCTTCAGCAGCTACATACGTTGCCATAAACTCCTCCCGCTGTTCTGCTGATCTGCCTTCAGCGCTCCCTGAAATCAAGCAGGAACAAGAAAAGGACACTGAAGTCAGTGATATGGCTAAAGAGGCTACTAAAAGTAGTAGGCCAGACAGGGTGGGATATGAGGTACTGCAGGGGCTCCTGTACCGTCGATCGCCTGTGAAAGAGGGGGGTGACAAATATCAATTGGTGGTTCCCAAGTCTCTTGTACCAGCATTCCTTAATTATTTCCATGACCATCCACTGAGTGGGCATCTGGGTAGACTGAAGACCCTCCTCAAGATCCTTGAGGTGGCTTGGTGGCCAGCTGTCCGCTCTGATGTCTGGAACCATGTCAAGGCTTGTACCATCTGCCAGGCATATAAGGCTGCGAATCAAAAGCCAGCGGGGCTCATGCAGCCCACCCCAGCTGAGGACCCCTGGGAGAAGCTGGGAATGGACCTAATGGGCCCATTGCCCCGCAGCAAGAAGGGCAATACTTTCCTTTTCGTAGTTGTGGATTATTTTACCAAGTGGGTGGAAATGTTCCCGCTAAAAGACAGTAAAGCTCACCGGCTGGTGACCATCCTGAAAGATGACATCTTCACCCGTTTTGGAGTTCCTTGTGAGATGGTCTCAGATCGGGGACCTCAGTTCACGGGTCATGAGATGGCTAACCTCTGTAAGACCTGGGGAGTGACACAGAAGTTTACCACCAGTTATCATCCGCAGGCCAACCTCACAGAACGATCAAATCGTACCATCAAAACGATGATCGCTTCTTATGTGGGAGGTCACCATAGGAACTGGGACAAGTGGATTAGGGAATTCCAATTCGCCATAAATGCAGCCTATCACGAGACCACAGGCCATACCCCTTCCGAGCTGGCACTTGGAAGATGCCTGAAAGGTCCGCTGGAGAGGTTGATCAGTATGTCACCAACACCAAATCAAGCTCCATATACCCTATTAGAAAGACAGAAGCAACTCATTGTGGAAGTCAAACAGAGAGTTGGGAAACGCCAGGCCAGACAAGCCAGGTATTATAATGCCCACAGGAGAGGTGTACAACTCCTGGTGGGAGACCTGGTCTGGGTCCGCACTCACCCACTCTCTAAAGCGTCCGAATACTTCTCAGCCAAGCTCGCGCCTAAATGGTCAGGACCAGCTACAGTGTTGAGAAAATTGGGCCCCATTAACTACCTTATACAGGGAAGTGACCAAAACAAGAAGACAGATGTAGTTAATGTGGTCAATCTGAAACCCTACTTTGGGGTTCAACCTCAGGTGCCTCCGGCAGGGGGGGGGGGGATCTGTGACACCGTCACATTAATGAATCATATTACAACATGAGAAATATAAAAGATCCCAAAGGTTTTAAAATTACATATGATGTATATGTAAAGTACTGAATGTATGTACTAAATTGCCTTTGGTGTCTGTCAAATACCTGTATATGTATAATAAGGTGGGGGGGTCTGTCCGTTTAAAATGCTCCTTTTATTTTCTGTTGCTATGGCACCTATAGTTGCGCACCTGACGGTGTATATGAGGTGCGCGTCTGACTAGGGGCGGCCCCTCTTCCGAAGTTAGGAGTAGGAAGTGTGTGCGTGAGAGTGGCGCCAGCTTTTGAATGTTGCAGCCATTGAAATGAAAAACATTCCAGACGGCAGAAAAACCAATATGATCGCGTCTGAGTGTGGATATCATTAATATACACAGCACTGAACGGCATTTGCGGGAGTCAAGAAGAAGAAGCGTTCATCTGGTGAGACCGAACTTTTTTCGTTCCTTTTTTGTGTTGGATATACCCGGCCGGGTGCAATTGCTCCTCTTGTTGCCTTTTTTGACGGTGTGCTGGATTATTTGTTTTTTTTGGCTCACGTTGTACCACACCGTGGGAATTACGAGGTACAGGCCTCCTTCCTCGGATCTGCGCCTGAGTTGCGCATGGACATTGCTCTGTTGAGCTAGACTTTTTTGAGTTTATTTTGTGGACTAAGGGCTGGGGAAATGTATGGGGTTTGTGTGTAATTATGATTGTGATAATTTGTGTTGACTAATACAGGGCCTTATGCGCGCGCAATGATCTAAGTTTGGTGTTCCCTTTGTTATTTAGCGTGACTCCGAATAAGGCGGAGCTTTATTTATTTTCGGCAATTCATCCATCTCTTAAAGAACCTCTTGTGCGGTTTTTAGTAACGTTTGTCTTACATAAGAATAGGCAAATTGTTACAAGAGTGAAAGCCGAGTGGGGTTAACAATGTCTTATGGTAACGATGAAGCGCTTGAAATGTTACAGGTTATGAGCAACTAAGACATTATGGGTCAGGGAGGCAGTCCTGACTCCAACGGTGGCATATGGGAACTAGGTGACTAGACCATATTAGCCCTGGGAAAAAAGAAACAAACAAAGAAGCAGGCCAAAATCAAGTGCTAGTCTGCCCTCGCCAGGCAGAGCGATAAGTGGTTTACCACTATCGCAACCTCTGATTCTACGGCAGACTCAAAGGAAGTTGAAGAATCACCACACCAGCAGTCATGTGTTATGTATTAAAAGTATAATGCAGTAGTTGATTTACTTATGAGTATAATGTAATAACTCAGGGAAAATGTAATAATATATGATGTGAACAAAGGGGCGTATTATTATTTGTTAGAGGATTTTCCCTCATATACAGAAAGGCCTCTCAAGGAACTATACTTCCTAGAGATGAATGTAAGCGTAATGGTAAAGTGTAATGGGTAAAAAGAAATTGAGTATCCATAGTGAAGTTAACGTCTATAGTAAAATTGTGTGTGTAATAGTTTATATAAACAGAGAGTGCCTTAGTAAAATAGACAAATGTGCTTGTAGCTTTTTAGACGAAGCTATATTTCCATACTTGTGTATTTTTTATTTTTCATATGACAGGCCATATGGGAATGTTCCATGGTCTGTGTGTGTGTAAAACTCTCCTAGGCGTACCCTAGGGAGGCATTATTGTTCTGTGATGTAAACTACTGGAAGTTGGTGACATAGCTGTATTGGATGTTTGGAGTAAGGTGATGTTTAGCATAAGGTTAGTTGTAGGCTTTACTGTATAAGTAAAACTGTGCTTGTTTGCTGTATAGTATAGTGATAAATGTTTGGGTTATAACATGTGCTAGGATAAGGTGTGGATTAATCCACAAAGGGGCGAATGTAGGCCTGAAATTATCAAGTTCTAAGTTAATCTAAGCATCTCCTCCTTCTTTATTAATAAGTGTGGCTCTTGGGTGCTCCAGTGTACCTTAAATGGTAGAGCAGAGGTCAGAGTTCACTGTATTTTAGGCCTAACTGCTAGACAAAGAGGGTTTTACTTAAGATGACACTCAGCTGGACGCCACCTGCCGCTTTCCTTTAGACTGACTGTCTCCACCTATTTTAAACAGACTCTCTCTTATTTGGAAGTAACTTTCTAAAATGTCATCTGAGAGGAGACAGTCACGTATATTTCAGGGTACTTGTTGACTATAAAATGTGCATGAAATCTGTGGCTAGTTAGATCTTGGATTCCGGACTCCAAACTCCTGTGCGTCTGTCGGCGTGTGTATGTTATTAAACCAGCGCCAGTTATCCTCAATCTTGATGGCTCTTGGCTCTTCTGATTATCATCGAACTCAGATCTAGTACAAAGTATTACCAATTCTCTACATCAGAAAGCGAAATAAAATTAAACAGTGCTGGTTATAAAACGCATTGTTACAGTCAACGACCACATTTACAAGCCTCAATCTATGCCTGTGACATACGAAAGTGATGATACACAATCACGACCGACGTTGATATGCTTGGAACCCTTCTTGCCTACATAGTTTGGTTGCGTTAACTTACGTCTTTGATACAGCCTGAGCAACAAACAACACGAAGAACACAGCAGAACACGCAGTCTGTGCGAAACCTCCCCCTGTTGTATAAGATAAGATATAAGATATACGGTTATCTTACGGGGTGTGGAAGGGACTCTAGACCTCACAATAATACATGAAGACACCTGACTTTTTGGAAACCCCGACCCATTCTCTTTCACTTGCGACATAGGCCTACACATGTCCGCACGTAGCCTACAGTACATCTGCTGGAAAATCACCAAACCTAATAAAACAAGTACCTTTGACAAAAGTCCGAGCTGCAATACACATACCCCAGTTTAAATGGTGTTGAGCATATTTGTAATATAGCAAAGCCATGATAATAGCATACATGTAATGATGTCATATTAGAACATGCATGCCTGCGTGCACTGGGATGATATTGTGAGCATGCGCGAAATAAACGGTCAGTGTGTGAGTTCCCCAGACAAAAGAGAAGATGGTTGTCTGTACTTTTTCTCCCGTGAATATGAACTACTAGAAGGTATAAGCTAACCACATTGGTGACTGACTGTTAAAACGATAGACTGCTGCAGAAATGTCTAACGCTACAAATGGCAAGTGAACGAATAGGCCTGATTGCAGATGCAGTTGTGGCAATTTCTGATAACCGCCTCTAGATGTCCTTTGGAACTCTCCAAATTTCAACTTTTGATGCAACCTATTGTAACAATTTTGCCTTCATATAATATTAAAATAACAGCTTCTAAATAATGTTTGTAGATAGGCTACACTAAGTTGGTAGTACAGAGAATGGCGCCTGTGCTCTGGTGATCTACTATCTGGTTTCAAATCTGAATCACATCACCAGATTACAACATCGGCTAAATGTGGTCATCTTTTTGGTCCAAACAGCTAGCAAATAATTTCTTATTTTGGGACTGATTATTGGAATTACTATTGGAAATATTAAATAAACCTGTACTGGTTTATTTAATATTTCCAATAGTAATTCCAATAATCAGGCCCAAAATAAGAAATTATTAGGCATATTTAGGCATTTAGCAGACGCTTTTGTCCAAAGTGACGTACAAGGGAGAGAACAGTCAAGCCATAGAGACCTAGTGAAACAATACATATTACTTTAAGAAATAGAAAAATAAGTGCAGGAATGAAACTGCAAGTTAAGTAGGCCTACTACTACAGTATAGTTGTGTAGGTTATTAGACTACTCACTTTAATCCATAAGGGTTTTTTATAATAACAAATGAACCATAGTTGTGTAGGTTACTCACTTTAATCCTTGAGGACTGTTTACACAAACCCAAGCAAGTAAATACCTGGCAAAAATGAATAGTTTGAAAAAACGTTAGCCTGTGTGTTTATTAAATTGCAACCTACCTTTAGTAAAGAGTTTGCTGACGGAAGACTCACACTCTGCTACTGGACACGTCGTTGAGATCAGTGCAAACCCTAAGAAAGCGAATGAAAATTAAACAGTGCTGGATATAAAACGCATTGTTACTGTTAACGACCACATTTACATGGCTCAATCTATGCCTCTGACATAGGCTACAAAGTCATGATACAGAATCACGAACGACGTAAATATATATTTGTAAACCTTTCTCTTGTTTTTCACGATATAACGTATAGCTACCCCATGCCAATATCGATCTAAAGCCCGTGGGTAAACTACAGTTTGCTCGCGTTAACTTACGCCTTTGATACAGCCTGAGTAACAAACGACACGAAGAACCCAGCAGGACACTCAGTCAGTGCGTAACCTCCACCCCCGTTATATAAGATAACATAGGCTATAAGATACGGTTATCTTATGGGGTGTGGACGGGACTCTAGACCTCACAATAATAGCCTACATGAAGACACCTGAGTTCTCGGAAACCCCGACCCTTTTGCTTTCACTTGCGACGTACATGTCCGCACGTACATCCGCTGGAAAATCACCAAACCTTGTATGCTTCCCTGAAGCTCGCATAAACACAAGTTACACACAGAACACGACGTTTTGGCTATCGTTTGGTTACTTAAAGTAAGGACACCGTTAGGCTACACTTAATTAAGCTAATAAAACAAGTAGCCTACCTTTGACAAAGGTCCGAGCTGCAATACACATACCCCAGTTTAAATGGCAAGTGGAAGAATAGGCCTGATTGCAGATGCAGTTGTGGCAATTTCTGATAACCGCCTCTAGATGTCCTTTGGAACTCTCCAAATTTCAACTTTTGAAGCAACCTATTGTCAACAATTTTGCCTTCATATAATATTAAAATAACAGCTTCTAAATAATGTTTGTAGATACACTAACTTGGTAGTACAGAGAATATGGCGCCTGTGCCTCGTCTTCAATCTCATGCCAAATAAGCCTTGGAGGTATGTGAGTGTGTGTATGTGTGTGTGTGTGTGTGTGTGTGTGTGTGTGTGTGTGTGTGTGTGTGTGTGTGTGTGTGTGTGTGTGTGTGTGTGTGTGTGTATGTGTGATTATGTATGTAGGCTATGTATGCATGTATGTGTGAACCCAGATTTAAACCAAGGGGGATTACTGTATTGGATAAAAACTGTCTGTTTCAATATAAAAATGTATCAACAAGTGATTAAAAAGGGGGGAAATGTATTAGAAATCATGGGGTGATTATTTTTGTCCTTGAGAATATAGTCTGCTGGTACAGAGTGATACTCCCTGTTCTTCTTATCTCTGTAACTCTTTAACTCTGTTAAAAAGACACTGCCTGTGAGATAATTCATCCGATTCTCACAGACTGCTTGTTTGTCTCTCTGTGAGTTTCTTATCCTTCTGCAGAAGACTGATAACCTCATTAAAAGACTGGTCTCGTATTAGTGTGGCTACTAGTATCAGATTCCCACCACAGTATGTATGTATGTATGTATGTATGTATGTATGTATGTATGTATGTATGTATGTATGTATGTATGTATGCACGTACGCACACACGCAGGCAGACAGGCACGCACATACGTGTACATTGGAGGTTACGATTCCTTGGGGGAAAGGGGTCGTGCTGGCGGGTCCGATGTTGATGATGCAGAGAGATGGGTGTCCGTAGATAAAGGATGCCCTAGCTGTAATTGTGCCATGCCGTGGAGATTGGAGGACTGTCACTCCATTCATTCCGTTTGTAGGTCGTCTTTGCGTTTTCGTGCTTTGCTTGCTTGCACCCATCGCAGAGTTAGCTAGCAGGCCTTCTTTTAGCTGCTTGTGCTAAACTTGATTAGTGTCTGTAGGGTAAGTTACAGTTTGATTCAGAGAGAGGCTGACTATTTACGTAGATTCGGGATTTAACACAAAAGACAAATCCAGTGTAGTTATACACATTTATTCATGATTACTTGTGGAGTTGTTGTTTAAATGAATTGTGTTGTGCTTCAACTTAATAGCAAGAACAGCCATGGCATGGAACAAAAGAAAGGTGGACAATGTGGACACAATGTTGTCCAAAAGACAATTACCATAAGGTTTTAGCCTCAAAATACTGTGTAGAATGTTCTTTGAACTGCTGTTTGCAAAAATGACACTCATAATCATAATTGAATGTCAAGAGTGGCAGAGGAGGAGAACATGCTGGAAGAGCACAAAGCCCAGTTGAAGATAGATGACGCTTCTCTCTGCATCAGAAGATTCATTTTTGAAGTGTCAATATTACAAAAACAAATGTAGAATGATTGTCTCTTGTTGGTTTCTAAAAAGAAACTATCAGGTCCGACAAAAAACAATGAAGAAGAATTTATATGTACAGTGGGGAAAATAAGTATTTAACCCCCTGCCGATTTTGCAAGTTTGCCCACTTGCAAAGAAATGCGTGATCTATAATTGTAATGGTAGGTCAATTTTAACAGTGAGAGACAGAATATCAACATAAACATCCAGAAATTCGTATTTCAAAACAGTTATGAAATGATTTGCATTTGATTGCGGCAAATAAGTATTTGAAATTATATGTATATCCCTTTACTGCAGCTTCTTTGTTCTACCTCAATTCAGAGTCACTTGTGATAAAAGTGTCTGAATAAATGCATGGAGGTCAATTCAGATACAAATCCATTATTCTAATTGCTTTGGCTCCCATGACACCAAAAACACAGAGATGGAACTGAACTTAAAAATAACTAAATTTAACATCAATAAAATCCAAACAATTAAATCAAATCAACTGCTTTATTTCCTCTTTTTACAGACAGCACTGCGAAGAAAAAATTGAATAGCAAACGATATAAAGTAATAAGACTCTAAGCCGCAGCACTTTTGTCTCCCAGCAGAGAAAGCAGATAAAAGGACAAATAATTTTGTACTTGGCAACTAAACTACTTTTCCTCTCTTTACTGATCCTCTGCAGGTATGCCTGCCCTGCTCTCACCCTATCACAGCAGGACTGGGCAGCATTGGCACTAGGCCACCCATTACTTCAACATTTTACCCATAGCTTTGTACTGCAGGACAGCCGAGAGGATGTTACCGCCAATCTTGGCCACTGGCATGATGTATTCCTTGAAGAACCCTGGCTTAGCCTCTTGATTCTGCTGCTTCTCCTTCTTGAGTTCCTTGATGTCCTGGCCCAACATCTCAGCCTGGTCCTTGAAGCCCTTCTCCATCATCTCTTTCTGCTCCTTCAGTTTGCTCTCCAGGGCTCGATCCAACTCCTCTTGCTGGAGCTTCTTCTCCTCCTTCACCTTCTCCTGCAGGCGCCTTATGCGCTCCTCCTGGCTGTGACGCTCGTCCTCCAGGGCGCGCTGCAGGTCCTGAGACCGCTGCTTCTCGGCTTTGGCCTTCTGCTCCTGCACCCTCGCCTGCTCATGGGCCTCTGGAGGGAATTAAGAGGGAGGGTAAGAAAGGGGAGAAACTGTTGTATGGTGATCATCATACGGAGGAGTATTTACGTACATATGCATGTATTAATATATATATATATACAGCAGTGGCGGCTGGTGGCTTTTAAAGTGAGGGTGGAAGGACTGTGCGCCTGGTTGCCATTGGCCTGCTTATTCCGTTGGTGGCATAAGTATGTGAGAAACAAGTTGTTTCAGGGTGTTTTTGTGGACTACAGTACTACAAACTTAGCCTGGATACCAGCCTGAACTCCTCCCACAACATTTTTGGTCTGGGAGATTCAGTCTGGACTTGAGCTAGTTGGGAGAGATTCAACGTCTCGGAAAAGTGATCTGACCAATAAAATTGTAAGGGCGGGCTTTATACGTTTATGGACAGATGACCAACCAACGCTTGAGTTGATTAGATAGATAGAATATACATCGAACAAAGATGGCGCCGTCTCGGGAGCTTAGTGGGACATATTTTATATGATTTAAGCTATCTACACGACTTTTTTTATGTCTACATTGACTCGGTTAGTTGTGTATGTGCAACACGAATGTTGCCGAGGATTGTAGGTCTTAACTGAAGCACTCTAGACCATTATTGATAGGTTATGCTAACGCGTAGACAAAAAAAACATTGAAACAAATGGTAGCTAGCTATAGCTTTGCTGATAATAAGTACATGAGCAGGCATATCTCACAGATATTGATAGCACATTCATTTTGAAAGAGGAACAGAGAAACGCAATCAAGGCATTTGTTGATCGAAAATATGTTTTTGCCGTCCTTCTTACGGGATCCGGTAAAAGTTTTAATGTATCAGATGGTCATACTATGTTGCTTTTTCTTGGTTCGTTGAAACACACCCCACAATCACAGCCCAATGGCTCAGCATCAGACTCATATTCTGACTAGAATTATGAGTATGACATCGTCAGGCTACTACAAAATAGCAGGCAGGAATACAATTGATACAAAGCCACCAGTGTGGCACCATTGTACTTAAAAAGCTGGTGGGCAGCATGTCTTTGGACTAGACAAGGCAAGAAGGAAAGGATGCAAAGCCAATTAGTCAAATCAGGCCTACTCTTGATTTGAAAAACTACATTCTAAATGTTGGGCCTACCATTTGGCCTATTTTCCCCCTTAAATACTAAAGCTTTTGGTTATTATTTGACTTATTTATTTTCAGCTGCAATTGTTTTAAGAAAAATTAAGACACAAGACCAAAAGTGATGCCATTTAAAATGCTCTGAATCATTCACTAACATCCTTTCCACAATATTAAACAACAAGTTACAAAGGCAACAAGTAAGAGAACATTATTTCAGAACTATTAACACGGGCTGTTAGCCTAACATTGTTTGTGGCAAATGTGGATGTTAATGGATGTTTCAGAATGTTGGTCAATGTGAAGGCTAATTAGAATAGATACAAAACACATCGCGTTCTGAAACAGTCATTCACAATTTCCGGCTAACACCCCTGCCTTGACACACCTGCCTTAAGGCGTCTAAACGTTCAAACTTCTACTTATGGTACAAAGAGGGACAATATGTTTAGAACCGAATAGGTTAGTAAAACCAGTCACTGGGTCGCCGCCAGTGTGGACGTATACATTTGACACAAGGACAACTGGTGGTTTGTATATCAATTATATAAAGAAAGTTGGAATACTTAGATGATTGGCTAAAAAGAACTGCTTTGCTCCGATTGGCTGACACCACATGTGTTGTCGTTGTTGAGGTCAAATTACGCTTTGTACCTGTGTTGTAAACCTATGTGGTTGTCTAAGGTAATTGGGCCACATGGTGTTCGTGGCGGTGTCACCTGCTCACTCACTAGTGCTTGTTAACGAATGGAAAGGGGGTGATTGGGTAAGCCTTACTTTGAGACCCTTCACATCGCTGTTTATAACTGGAAGTATGCTGTGAACCCATGGATTTTAATCACTTTCTGTGAAGATATTTGAAGCCTTGAAGATAAAATAAATTAACATAAAAATGATCTGACGGAAAGTTATTTGATCTCTGACCCTTCCAAAACAGCTAGCGCGTCTGACAGACTAGTTTCCCCTATTTAGTCTCTCGGCAACTAAACCTTTAAAGTACAAGTAGTCGCCAACAGTCGTCTTACTAGCCATCTGCTTCTGGACCTCTGTGAGTGCCTTGTCAGCCTTCAGGATGGAGTTGGCCTCAGCGTTCTTCTCCTGGAGGAACTTCTCCAACACCTCTTCCCCCTGAAGACAAGAGAGAAAATACAGTTAGAGAGGAGAAGGTATGGTGGACACCCACACACACACACACTTACTTACACACACACACACACTTACACACAAACTTACACACACATACACACACACACTTACAAACACACTCACACACACACACACACACACAAACACACTGCCCTGGCATGCACTCACTTACACAAATACTCACTTACACACACACACACTCACACACAATCACCCACACACACACACGCACAACATATACACACACACACACACACACACACACACACACACACACACACACACACACACAAACACACTGCCCTGGCCCTCACTTTCATGCCCTTCTTGTCATGTTGCCGGTATATGGCCACCATGGCGTCTCTGTCACTGCAGTAGATCTCATATCCGCCTGCCTTGGCATAGTTGCCCTGCTGAATGTTGGCAGCCATCGGTGTGTACAGATCAAGGAGTAACTCCTGACACAGCTTCTCAGAAGCCTCCATGTTCAGAGTGATCAGCTGCTCATAGAGCTTAGACACCTTCTCCTGTAGGAGGGGAAGCCAAGCAAGCATGCAAAAATGCGACAGGATGAGTACCAGGTGCAGAGTTCCAATTTGACAAGATGGAGTAGGCATGTAACGCTAGGAATTCACAACAAAAAAAAAGGTCTTTTTTGTTTTTGCTTGGAAATGTCCACTTGAACACCCTAAAGTAAATCATCTCAACCAGAAGAGTAAGGTACTGTGCACACCTGTGAAGCATTATTATACCAATTTTAATGGATAAATACAATACAAATAAATGTACCTCTGTCTATATACAGGTAAATGTAAGAACGTCAATATCAACCATTCATCATCGCTGTAGGTCTGAAAACTGTTCCAACTTACCGCCAGCTGTTCCATGTATTTCCCCCCCTCATCCTTGAAGGAATGTTTGAGGAATTCCTGCGTTGCCATAGCGTAGAGGCGTTGGTGTTCTGCAGAGACAGTTCCAACATCCTTGGGAAAGATCTTACTAAAATCCCCCATGCCCTGCTCATAGAGCCGGAAGCCCTTATTCATGGCCGACTGGTTTTCAATCTCTGCCATGGCAACCACAGCATTCTCCAGACAGGGAACAGCGCCACTGCTGATGGTGTCCACGTAGATCTTCACAAGATGGCTGAACCCTGGAGACAATGAGTGAAAGGCAAGGGGGTGTATGTTTGTGGTCACTCAATCTCATTCTCAAATCATGGGTATGGATTCAGAGTATAAATAAAACAAAAACATCACTATCACATTATTTTAAATTCCAAAAGTCACTAGTGATGGGTGTTCATTTCGAAACACTGTTAATGACTTCTGAATATATTAATTAAGTGATTGTATTAATATACAGTATACCTTGTATGACTCAAGTGCTTATGAAAGCAGGAGCATGGCTTTGCTGTGTTTCTGTGTGTGTGTAACTTAGATTATAAGGTGCCACTTAGTCTGCATATGTGCAAGAGCATGTTTGGACCAGAGGTGATAATAAAGGTCGAACTGTACTTTTTTCGACCTTGTGCAAAACTGACATCTTTGCAAGACAGGGAGCCTCGATGTCAGAGACCCAACGCGTGGTTATCCCTGCTGTCAAGTTGTTTTCGCGCCAGAGAGCGCTAAACTTTTTTCTTTATAAACCTTGTGGGATATGTTTAATATTGCTTCTCTCTCGTCTGCTGCAGTCTGGAAGTAAGCCCGGGCTCCCCTGAGAGAGGGGCTCTACTTCTCTCCGACCTGCTGGGACGTGGGTGAGCCCAACAAGCTTGTTGTTGTTGTTGTTTCATATATATACTAATATGCAACTCCGGAGTCCTGAGGTAACTTGAGTGATTTTTCACCTAACAACTAGTATGGCATTAACATTTAACGCTTGAAGTGTACAGTCTTTTAGGTCTTTGTACGTAAGATGTATATAATCAGTCTCAATACATTCACATTTACACTTATGATACAGTGTATGGTATTGTATGGTATGGTAGGGATTTGGACTTGAACAGGGTCATAGATCTGGCCAGGGTCATTCATATCTTCCTTCTTCTTTAAACACAACAGCGATACAAAAGAATCTCTGTGACTCACGGATGCCAGTGACCTTGTGGCCACCCTGTACAGTCTTCACACGGCTCTCTGCAAAGACGTAACTGCAGAAGCGGTCAGCGACACTCAGGAAGTCTGGGCAAAGATCGGCCTCAGCCATGGAGTCCAGGTTCGTCATGTTGTTCGCCGACGTTGGGAACGGGAATGTGAAGCACTTCCGGGATGGGAAGAAGTTCCGGATGCACTGTCTTGGGCGGTTGTAGGTCACCACTTTATTAGACAGACCTGTGAATACAATACAAATACTCTCTGAAACTGAAGGTAATTACTCTCAGTCTTGTCTTAACTTTATATTTCAATCGTGTGTTGTATAAATGTATAACTTTAAACTAATATCAGAAGTGTATTTAACACAAGGGTATATTATGCTGATACCTGAAAAGCTAGCAAGTCTTAATCATATGTCATTTCAGAGATTGTGACTGTGATGTTAGGTTTGCAAACTCAGTGAACAATAAATAGTACAAGCTATTTCCATTTTGTCAGGAAATCAAAACCATATCTGTATCATATTTTTTTACTATTCATTGAGACTAACCATTCTTCAGCTGCAGGGCAAATTCCAGGTACCCGTCCTCAGTCACATCACGGCCATCAATCTTCCTCTCCAGGGTGAAGTCTCGAACAGCCCAGACGAAACCGGGGAAGAAGCGGACAAACTTACAGTCATCCTCTTCGCCATCATCATCACGGGCACCCGATGACTTTATCTGGATGTGATCGGTCAGCTCAGCCACATACCTGTGATTGGCTTAGGAAAAATGACAGATTTTTACGTTTAAAGTTTTAAATCTCTAAAAGACTATGAAAATGTGTGTGTGTCTGTGTGTTCGCTGTAGAATATTGGTGCTGTACATATAGGCTACTATCTAATTCGTTGCAACTCGTGTGAATTCTTCCACCACAAGAATGTACCACATTCTCACCATGTTCATTAACAGACCTTATGTGTCTGCAGACCTTCTCACCTTTCATATCTTGATGGAACCCATACTATGCTTACCGTTCACGCTCATCCACTGACTAACTTTGTCCTCTACTAGATGTGTGGCTAACTAACTTACCAACTAACGGCAATCTTGCCAGACCATCTGTGGGATAAGACGAGGAAGAAAAGGATAAGGCCATTGATCAGTTACTCAGTGCAACTGCCTTACTGTTTCATGTACTCTATCCTTCAACTAATGCTAACGTTATTTAGCTGTAGAATGTAAGCTACGGTGGAAGTGAAAAATGCTAAAATCGATAGTGTAGCAATTCATCGGTCGGGCTCTAGTAGTCAGCACTGTTTATGTGCTGAGGCTATGAGGGAAAGGGAAAGTATGTGTGTCTGTGTGTGTGAGTAGCCTATCTGTTTGTGTGTCTGTATGTGTGTCTGAGAAAGAGATGGAAAGGATACTGGAGTTTTTCTAGAGCCTGGTTGTCGATGGTGCCTCTGCTGTTGTACACCAGGGTGCTACTGAGTAGCACGCCCAGACAAAAAACCCAGGTATCGTTCTTCGAGTCGCCCTACGATGAGATTTTATGTTATTTTAATGAGGAGCATTTAGCTGGTTGTAAAATCATTTATTTATACAGGCAGAAGATCCAGGCATCATTGGCTGCTTTTTACAGTATTTGTGCATAATACGCTTGAATAATGTTGCTGAGGACAGCATTCTGAAATGTATTTCTCTCTCATACATGACAATAGGCCATAAGGTTTTTTTTTGTTGTTTGCTTGTTTTTGTTTCTCTTTCCCCTGTTATTTCTGAATGCAAAATCTGATGTTTTGCTGAGCCAAAATACATATACGATTGGAATATACATCAAATTGATTACACAATATTGAGCTGGTTGATCAACGAAGTATTCTCTGGGTTAAGCATTACATTTTAAACCCATGAGTTGAACTTCTTCCTACCACTGCAGTTAACAGCGCATGAGAATAACAGTATGTAAATAGTGAAAAGTTGGTGCCCTCACCTTGTCGACATCACCCAGTCCTTCAGTGTCTAGCAGCAACAGTGTATGTCCTGAAACGGAGGTAATTCTATTGTCACTGACACTGCCTTCCACTTCCTGTGTTACACATGGTAACCAATGTAACAACAGAAACAATAGTAACTGTAGTTACACAGTGGCTCTCCACCAAAGATTCTGGAGCACATGGTAACCCATGGTTACGACACTCCTCCTCTTCCAGACATACAAGAACAATTCATGGAGATCCATAATAAAATAACACTGACAAATAACATGCTTTAATACAATAATAATAAGAATGTGAATAAAGATCCTTGTGTACCCAACACTTGGGTGTTGAACTGACACTCCATCTGATCCGTGAGTGCTTTTTCTTGCCTCACATGCAGAGAAACGATTGTGTACACAAGGATCTTTATTCACATTCTTATTATTGATAAAGCCAAATTTACTTTTTTTAGAAAAGTCCAAGAAATTAAATTACAAATGTACGACATACAAACAAATTAATTACTTAATAAATAGATTTGCTCACCTGGCTCAGAGGGGTGAGGCACACACCACATCCAGATGCCTTTGGTCTTAGACTCAATGGTGCTGCCCAGAGCAAAGCCTGAAATAAAGAACTTATATTTTAAAACATAAGCAATGTAGTAATAGCAACAAAGGCGCCAGGCCCTACTGTGATTGTTTGTTAAATTTTATGCAAGGATCATTGGGCCCACATCGATGGAAACCGATGGATTTTAATAATTTTGAAGTTATTACCGAAATGAGTGGCCTCAGAAGGTACTATACACATCACATTTAGAGTTTGGAATACTGCGTTAACACAGACTTTCAAAAGACTTGTTTGCATTTGACTTTTATTTTTTGTTCTTCTGTGTGTGTTTATATGTGTCTGTGTGTGTCTGTGTGTGAGTGTATGGTTTACCTGACTGTTGCCCAGCTAGCCGATTCATGAGGTAAGACTTGCCAGTGCGGTACAATCCTACCACGGCCACCACCACCACAGGCTGCTGGATCCCCCTGAGGATGTCCAGGGCTGATTCCACCGTCCGTAGTCCCTCATCTGCATTCTCAATCAAGCACACAGGCGCTGGCATTTGGGGTGGACCTCCAGACATGGCTGTTTGTTAGATGGCAGGACAACCTTTAAAATTAACACCACACACAAATCTTGTTTCAATTATATGTTTTTTGTTCTTCTATCATTTAATTCCTTGATTTGTTTACAGTGTCAGACAGGGGTTAGGGGTTAGGCAGTGGCATACCTGCCAACTCTCCCGTTTTCCTGGTTTTCTCCTGTTTTCTGACCCATCTCCCGCCCCCCTCCCGTTTTGTCACTTCTCCCGGTAATCTCCTGTATTTTACGAGGTCCAAGTGTATTTCATTAATAATCAAATCAAAATGTTTGTCCAATGTTCTTAAGTTGCCAGATCATGTATGAAACGCAATCATATCTTACACAATAAATACACTATACCATGTCATCGTTGCCATAATGCCATCGATGGTATAGCAAATGTCACTCAAGAGTCGTTTGAAAGCCAATATTACATCAGCCGGGCTCTTTTTGGCACCTGGTCACTTTTTGCCATGACAGTACCACCGAAGAATGTGCAATATGTGGCAGCAGTGGCCTACTGGGTGGCAGCCGTGGCCTACTGGTTAGGGTTTCAGGCAGGAAACCGTAGGGAGGCCGGTTTGATCCCCAACCAGTAGGACAAATGTGGGCGGGGGAAGTGGTAGACCACTGCTCTCCCATGCCCACATCCATGGCTGAAGTGCCCTTGAGCAAGGCACCTAACCCCAATCACTGCTCCCCGGGCGCCGCCAAAGGCAGCTCACTGCTCCGGGTGTAACTTCACTTCACTGTGTGTGTGTCACTTCCCTGGATGGGTCAAATGCAGTGGTAGAATTCGGAGTGTGTGTGTGTCAACACCACCTCTGCCATAGAGTCACTTTCACAGAGAGGACTTTCAGTATGGCTCTGGGGCTTAACTATAGGGGGTAGCAGGTGCGGCTGCACCTGGGCCCGTGGGGTGTCGGGGCTCAAAGATATACATGCTCGACGGGCCCCCCCCCTTCCAAGTACAATCGACGGCCCAGCCTTATTCTCAGTACAGCGTAAACATTTTTCGGGTTTTGGGATAGTATCACCAGTATTCCTTCATGGATGGCCCGCTGCAAACAGCAAAGAGGAGAGGAGGTAATGTGCCAAATAGAGCTCAGTGAAATAGCCTAGGCCAGGTGCGGACTGGCCATCGTGGATACCGGGGGAATCCCTGGTGTGCCGATGACGTTGGGGTGGTCCAAAATACCGGCCCACTTCCATAACCAACCAGCCCTCAATTTCACTTTTCGTATTTGTAACAGCTCGGGCCAACAGACACACCGCTTACTTGAGCTAATCTATATTCCATTAGGCTAATTGAATCTATAATCCATTCATTCTAACTAATAAGCGATTGTTATGTGTCACACAAAGCGACATCAGCACATGTTACAGGTGGAAGTCTAGAAATGAATAAAAGAAAATATAACTGTAGACATTGCATCAAAATTGTATTGTGCAAAACAAGGGATGAAACATGCAAACAAGACCACTCAGCTATGCCTGATTAAAATAGGTGATGCTTCAGACATGCAAACAAATAGGTTCAAATAATGTTCAAATAGGTAAATATAATGATTCAAATAAATTAAATAATGATTTAAATATGTGGCTGCAATCTATTTTTAACATAAATAGCACCAAGCATTCCTGGGCAGTAGTTGGAGTTGGTAGCTCTCCACAGAAAAGCATGTCCTCTTGTAGAATAACACTCCAATGATAACGCACAACCTTTGTATGAGAATTCCTTTTCTCGTACAAATAGTCAGTGCCCCCAAAATGAAAAGTCCCTTTGGCATTGTTTAAACTCTGCAGGTCAAAACGTTTAGATGTTTTGTCAGTATGGCAGTGGACCATAGAAATATCCCTAATGTGCACATTTCAATCTTGGCTCAGTCCTTTGACACTGAATGTTTACTGCAGTAGATGTTTCCTTTCCAGAATAAGTTGTGTAACAAACAGATAACAAGAATAATTCAAGAGTAGCCTACAAGGTAGCACTCATACTGCCATGAATTGTTTCAGTTATTGCCATATATTGTGGTTACAGTAACAGAAAATGTGTACAGCACAATAAACTGTCTAAACTAAAATTATGTATAGCCTACACTAACAAAACAACCTGGAGCTTCTGGGTATTGTATGGGCCAAGACTGGGAATGTGGGTGACTACACCATTCTCTGAAATGGCATCACACATGGTGATGTTGCCCACGCGCTGGCCTGGGACATCCACCGTTGCACCTCTTCTTCTTCCTCCTCTTCCTCGAACAGGCAGTTGCCCTTGGTTGTTTCCCTGGCCAGGTGCTTCCATGTTCATAAATTGTACTGAACTTGGTCAAGCTCTAGATATTTGATGGAAGCATTTATACTCCTGGATAGGACCTGTCAGCTAACTAAACTTAATTACTTACGGTGATCGGATGTGTGAATCTGAATTGATTAGCAAAGTTCTAGTTGCACCTGAAAATTACTGTAAGCTGATGATCCAATAGATCCATATTACAGTATATAGCTTGATGTTTTTCATGGTATTATGTGCCTGAAAGATTTTGACAGTGGAGTGAACTATTTTGCAGGTGATTATGTACACAAGGAAATTATGCCAACATGTTTTGCAGAGAATAGTGACTTGACTGAGAAACAGTCAGTTTAGACCAGCAAGATATATTCAATTGGTAATTGGGCTAACGGAAGGCAATTGAACCTTCATTGTATGGGGCGCCGTTTGTAAAATGTTGCACGTTCTAAAATCCTGCTCAGTTTTGTTACATTTAGCATTATCATATGGGGGGGAAATGCACGACAATATTCAAATGTCACTTTTTTAAACATTTAGAAAGAAATTCATGTAAATTCATGCAATAACTTTTCCAAGGATATTTTTTGGCAGTAACATAAAGTTGTTAAATAATATGAATCTTTCATCTAAATGTTAATGTTAAATGTTATATGTAAATGTTAAATGTAAACGTAAATATTAAATATAAACGTAATGTTTAATGTTATATATAAATGTTAAATATAAGTGTTTAATGTAAATATTAAATGTAAATACAAATATCAAGTGCTACATGTATATGTTAAATGTAAATGTATATGTTAAATATAAATGTATATGTTCATTCTGCATGTCAGATTTGACGACAGAACATTACAATATTTACGGTAATTCATAGCTTTCAGTCACGGGAGTACAGTTGAACAGTGGACATCTTCGAGCAGCGCAGCCTACTCAATTACGATCGCCATCAAACACAGATCATACCACAATAGCCAGACTGAGATATCTGATAAGCAGACAGGGTTCCTTGAAGAATTTGACATTTTGCCATTCACAACTCAAGTATTCACGCAGTAAGAGTAGTGAGAATTGTCAGAAATGTGATATTTACTAACTCATTATGTTTTAACACTAGTTGCCCCTCAAGACCCTCGCTAGTCCCCTGCTGCACGAGTAGGCTACTGTGTGTAAAAAAAGGAAATGCTCCGGCCAATGCATGTATTGGGCTATTTTAGTCACAGTATTCTTTAATTTATGAATCAAACTAATCCTCGGTGATGCTGGCATGCTGACAGCCGTGGGCCGGTTCACACTACACGATTGTCGAACATTCCTTCACGATTTAACATGTCACACTATGCGATCACAGAGCCACGACTTCAGGCTTCGTCTTGGTCGGAAGACTGGCCACACTACAAGATCATGAATCTTTGTATCTAATTGCCTAGGTAACAGCTAGGTACTTTTGATAGGCTACGTAAACTATGAGGTAGGCTATCAAACGTACATTTCCGGGTAAGACAGGAAATAGACTACTTTAAAACCAACATTTTGTAACCTACATCTATCTATAAATCCAGGAATCTCTGTGTGTCTGTCTAGGGCGTATCTCCCTGACGGTAGTTCCGTTAGTTATGAGATTTCGCATGTAGCTTACGCATGTCATGAACCTGTGCATCCTTGATTTTGAAGATTTTTGAATTTATAGTTTTCGAGATATTTGTATTTTACCGTTTCCCGTAGGGACTAATGGGTTATCGTTTCCCGTAGCACCGAAACAGTATTAGCGGTATTAAAACTATCCTGCCTTCACTCAAAGTTCAGAATAGCGTTGGATACGTTATGAGGTCCGCAGTCAAATTCTTCTTGGTGAACAGATACAGACTTTTGCTCAGGTAATCTTGAGACAGTGATTGATTTTATCTATTCGTTTATACAAGCTTCTTTATATTAAGTTTCAAAGTAATGTCTAGAGTTGTACAGTCATCTAACAGACAGGGAATAGTAATCCATCAAAATATTCATATTGTTTATTAGTATAGCGTATTTTTACAGTACATTTCTGCACTTATTTGACTTACAACTTGGCAAACTCATTTCATAAGCATGGTTGAAATGTAACTGTGATTACAGCACTTATTCATGGCATATATGCAAAACGCATGCATTTTAGCGACGTGAATGATGTCATAGTCATAGAACAGTCGTCGTCATAGATGTTACCCCAGCTGATGCGTATGGGCCTGGCATTTAACCAACTCTCATTACCATGTTAAGTAGTATATTGTAGTTTGATGTATTTGTATAAGAGTTAGCTTTCTATTCAACGTTGCCGGTTAGCCTAGACCAGTGACCATGTGTTCATGGCAGGGACGTGCAGTCATAGGAGGCAGGGGAGGCAGAGCCTCACCTGTCATTTTGAAAAGTAAAAAAAAAAATATTAAAAAAATTTTTTTTTTTTTTGTATAATAATCATATATATTTATGTATTATAAAATAAATATTCATATTTCTCTAGTTATCTGTGTTACGAGTGTCATTTCTGCATGATTCAGATCATTTCGAGCATTTTTATTATCAAAATCGCTGAATTTGAGCATTTCCGGTTCCCAGTGATCAGCCAATGAACATTGGACGTGCGGTCAAGGGAGGCAGATGCATTGCAGTCTATGGGCAGGGTAGGATTGCGAAATCACTCCAAACTGGGTTTTACGCATGCGTGCGCAAGCGTAGAACCTTTTGAGTTGAGCTGAAAACGCATTGAAAAATATTGCAAGGGAGGCACGCACTACCACGGATTCAAGAAGGGTGGCGAGCGAGAGGGCACTTGTTGGGTATATAATCTGACGTTGGATTTTCTTCTTCACTTCTCTACTTGAGTTTGACAGCGAAAATGGAAGATTGCATTGCTAACCTGAAGCAGTTCTCAAAACTGAACTTTCAGTCCAAACAAACAGTAGTAGGCTATTACACATTTGCATTGGAGTATTTCACGTTTCCCAACGGGACTACATATTCATGCGCAACACGAACCTAAAGAAGCTAAAGGATGTTGATGCAGGAAAGTTGCCTTGAAGTTGTGAGCAGACTAGGTAGGTGCTAATCCTGAGCTAAACTAGCGAGTGGATTAATTTAGTTTCACCTCAAACTGACGGTTATGAGCTCCAACGAAAGTGCACCAACTTTAAATTATACTGGCCAGTAGAACATTTTGGTATTGTGTGCTATGTATGCGGTGTTTAACTGTTTACATGTTAATATGTTGTGTAAATAAATATGGAATTGTTTTTTCGAAGCTGTCCGAGTTGGTTAAATGGTCATTTAAATTAGCATCCCACCACCGTAGTTATATTTTCTCCAGACAAAATGAAATGAGCCATATCAGTGGTGGGAGGGCTACATACACTAGCTTGCAACTATTAATATCTTATTAATAACTCATCATAATACAATAAAAAAACAATCGTTTGAAAATAATGGTATTAGACAATAAAACAAAGTTTTTTCAGTTCTGATCAGATGACAATTTTAAAACCATAGACATATATACATGTATATATACATTATATATATAGTTTAAACTAGAGCTCAAAATGACGTAATCACTTCCGTTTTCTGTGCCTCACCAGCTCCGAACCTCACTGCACGTCCCTGGTTCATGGCATGCATCTATTGACGCAATGAGAGAGGTTTTCCGATGTATTAGTGACCCGATGTATCTGTTATAATTCGTGTGTACTTTGTTTTCTCATTATTGCAATACTAAACCTCAGTCTGCATTTACCCTGGTTGGGAGAGGCTGTCATTCCGAAGATACTGTGTGTGATCGCCTTTGCTCTGTGTTCATTAAACCTGTCAGAGTGTATGAATAAACGGCTGGGTGCCAATCAAATCACAACGCAAGAGTGGAGTACTACAACGCTACAAATGGTAGATAATATTGATAAGCCTCGGAGGCTTTCAGATTGTTCATTGCTTTCCCATCTGTTGCTATGGAGTCCACGAAATACGCGCAAATAAACATGAAAAGGAAACATGCATCACAATAATACTTCAGTGTAACCTGTACCTATGTGGAGTGCAAATATGTCTTGCTATTACACTACCCAACAGCTACACCTACATCTGCTAACATTACAGAATTCCTACGGGCACTGCACTAGTTTACAATAATAACAGTTTATCAGGCTGGACATTCAATATACAGGCCAGAGTGAGTTTTATGCTAGGTTTACGCTATGTCCACAATGGATACTTCATTGCGATTCCCCCCAAAATTCTGACATGCCAAACTTTTAGTCGTGGGGTTTTCGAACGTCGCAGACGAAAACATCGCAGGTCGCAAGCATGTCACATTACAAGACTTCACCCCGTCGCAGACTTTTCAAAATCGGGCCCGATCCTGCAAATTTGTCGGCGACGAAGAAATCGGACTGAAATCGTGTAGTGTGAACCGGCCATAAGGCAATGAGTATCTCGTTATTTGAAAATCCAACTGAAAAGTATAACTTGATGAGTTCGTCCGTACCAGCCATTTCATCCATGCACGTAATAGCAACTGGCCAAATGTGCCTATCTCAGAATTGTGAGATATTAACTCACAATTGTGTGATAGTATCTCAGATTTGTGAGATAGTATCTCAGATTTGTGAGATAGTAAGTCAGAATTGCGAGTTAGTATCTCAGAATTGTGATATACATATTTATTTATTTTTTTTCAAACGTTGCCCTAATACGGCGTTGTACATTACGATGTCGTCTGGAAGGTGAAAAAAAAAAAAAACGTTTTCATTATCAGAGCAAAGATGATTGCTATTGAATAGTTATCAACCAGCTAGCGAGTATGATGTTAGCGGGCAGCCTTATCCTACCCAACGCTATCATTTGACACAATTTCCTGGTTAACACAAGTAGGCTACAACCACCGGGTCTTGCGAATGCCAACTGAAATTGTGTTCCCATATATTTTCTACTGGCATTGTAGTATTACCAGTTGGATGACGAAATACAGTAGCCTAGCCTAATAGCTTAGGTAGGCTAACTTGTCCCAACCTCACAGCAGAAGTCTGCTAATCCAATTGTAATTGTGTTGAAGCTTTGTTTCTTGATCTATTCCCCTTTTAGGTAGTTATTCTGGTAAATGAGGCGACCAAAACAGGGTTACTGCTTTCATTGCAAGTTCCAAAAGATAAGGCTACTTTACTGCTTGTCTAAGAAAAGTTGACCCAGAATCAGCTGGGAACACAATCTGGGCTTTCCCCTCGCCGATTTGAACAGCCAACCGAGCAACAACTGTCTGGCCTTTTACTACCTAATTCAGACAATTTTAAAGCGGAGATATTAAATAATATTGAATGAAAGATTCCTTTAGAATCCTTTATAAGTCAGTTACTTTATAAGTTCCAGTGGTATTTCTTGCCCGCAAGCTGGAAACTCTTGGATACCAGCCTGAACTCCGCCCACAAAATTTTTGGGCTGGGAGATTCAGTCTGGAGTCGAGTTAGTTGGGAGGGTTTAAACGGCCCCGAAAAGTGATCTGACCATTCAAATTGTAAGGGCGGGCTTTATACGTTGATGGACAGATATAGATAGAATACCGGTATACATCGAACAAAGATGGCGCCGTCTCGGAAGCTTAGTGGGACATATTTTATATGATTTAAGCTATCTACACGACTTTTATATGTCTACATTGACTCGGTTAGTTGTGTATACGCAAAACGAGTGTTGCCCAGGATTATAGGTCTTAACTGAAGCACTCTAGAGCATTATTGATAGGTTATGCTAACGCGTAGAAAAAAAAAACATTCAAACGAATGGTAGCTTCTAGCCTTGAGTGCTAATTAAGTAACGTCTCAACAGATATGACAGCGCATTCATTTTGAAAGAGGAACAGAGAAACGCGATCAAGGCATTTGTCGATTGAAAAGATGTTTTTGCCGTCCTTCCTACGGGATCAGGTAAAAGTTTAATCTATCAGATGGAAATACTACGTTGCTCTGATTGGTTCTAGGTATCCAATTCAGCGAAGAGGAATTTTCTTTCCTGGTTCGTTGAAACACGCCCCATAATCACAGCCCAATAGTCCGGTCTCAGACTCATATTCTGACTAGAATTATGAGTATGACATCGTCAGGCTAGGAAACTCTGACATGACGTGAAAACTATGAAAGCCACTTACCGTAAATATTGTAAGGTTCAGTTTTCAAGTCTGACATTTAAACTGAACATTTAACATTTAGATTTACATTTAACATTTAGATATACATTAAACATTTAGATATACATTTAACATTTACATTTAGTATTTATATTTAACATTAAACATTTACGTTTATATTTAACATTTACATTTATATATTTATATGTATATAACATTTACATTTAACATTTAACAGTAACATTAAGATGAAAAGATTTATTTTACTTAACAACTTTGTGTTACTACCAAAAATTATCCTTGGAAAAGTTATTGCATGAATTTACATGAATTTCTGTCTAAATGTTTGAAAAAGTGAATATGTGAATATTGTCCTGCTTTTTTTCCCATATTATAATGCTAAATGTGTCAAAACTGAGCAGGATTTTAGAACGTGCAGCATTTTATAAACGGCGCCCCATATCATTGAACTACATCATTTGAAATGTGTGCAAACTGTAGGCAATTGTACTTGTCATTTACAAGGATGTGCTAATACAATTGCAATGTGACCAAAGGAATGAGAAATTCCAATCTGTTGTGAACAAGTGCCCAGTGGTTTGGAGGTTTGCACGTGTTGTTTTGAGAATGTCATTTCTGTTTCGTGAAATGACCCAAAGCAATGGAGAAAAAACTGTTATGCCAGTTGGCTAGCCTACTGTTGGTAGTGAATTACTGCGGTCGGTATATGCATCGTTGTGTTTTGTGATACATTGGCCTGTATGAGTGTGTGATGGGAGTATGAAGCTGTGAGCGAACTATAGTTTGAAACATAACCAAGTCACGCATGGAGCAGGGTTCCAGATGCTTTGCCATGAGCATTGTCATATCTTTAACTAGCCTACCGGTATGTAAAAAAGGAGATCCCACCCGAGAAAATCATGTGCCGCTAACAAATGTCTGGCGCCAGGTCTGGGTAGGAGGCATGTTGTTCCGGGGATATACTATTTAGTTAGATGGTCCGCGATTTATTTTTTTATTGTCTAAGTGGTCCTTGGTCTGAAAAAGTTTGAGAAACACTGCTGTAAACGGTATCTATACACAGCTCTGGTAAAACATAGTGCTGCATTACTACACATAAATATGTCCTATAACAAGTAGTTCCTTGAACATAACATACTCCAGTTTAAATGGCAAGTGAAAGAACAGGCCCGATTGCAGTTGCATGAACCTGCAATTTCTGATACCCCCCACTAGAGGTCCTGTGTGACACGCTAAATTTGACCTTTTCTTGCAACATCATGTAACAATTTTGCCTTAAAATAACAGTTTCTAAATCATTTTGGTGGTATACTGACTCCACTGATAATAAAACAAATGGTGTCTGTGCCACTTCGCCAATCTCACGTCAAATAATCCTTGGAAGTATCTATGTATGCAACTATAAATGTGTGTGTGTCTGTATGTTTGTATGTATGTGTGTGTGTATGCATGTATGTATGTATATCAGTAACCATGTATTTATATATGTATGAATGTATGCCACATATATCTGTGTGTGTATGTATGTATGCAGGTACACTTGCAAGACCAGAAGAGACTTTAGTGCTAAACATGATGAGACTTCCCACTCTGGAGCCAACTTGTTCAAACTATGGACTAGACACATGTTGGCAACGGACACTAACAAGGTCACCAGTCTCCCATTGCAGATACACTCTCTAATATCTGCATCTACACGTACATACCCATACTTTCAAACTTCCATATATGGTATTACAGTTTTTTCGATTTCGATGGTTTTGTTTTGTTTTTCAAAACAGTACACACAATTAGCACACCCACAAACAAAATTAGCAAAACACCTCAGATCCTTTGCAAAATGAAACACTCTTGTTAAAACTATAAAATAATTCATCAAAACCATATTTTGTTACCATATGACATTTACCATATGACGTCTTACACGTTGCATGTAACTTAATTATGTCTGGCAGAAAGCATAGTAAGATATCCTCGGACGTCAGAGACCCACCACGTGGTTATCCCTGCTGACAAATTGTTTTGCCGTCAGAGAATGCTAAACTTCTATATAAACCTTGTGAAATGTGTTTAATATTAATTATCTCTCGTGTGCTACAGTCTGGGAGTGAGCCCGGGCTCTCTCTCTCTCTCTCTCTCTCTCTCTCTTAGAGAGGGCCCGTGCTTCTCTCTGACCTGCCAGGAAGTGGGTGAGCCCGGAAAGCTTGTTGTCGTTGCTCAATAAATATACTTATATGAAACTCCAGAGTCTTGAGGTAACTTGAGTGAATTTTTACCTAACAGTAGCCCTTTATAAACAAGAAAAGTCTGTCAGACATCCTTATGTAAAATATTTGCTGATAATATCAGCACACCCGGGCTCCTTCTCTCTTTGAGTGTAGCCTACAACAGTGTAGCCTAATTACATATACATGTGTGTGTGAGAGAGTGAGATGGAGAGAGAGAGAGAGAGCGAGAGAGAGAGAGAGAGAGAGATAGAGAGTCGGAAGAGATGAGTGTGATGAGTTGTGTGTCTGTAAAGTGCACTGTGTGAAGAGTTTTAGAAAAGTAGACATGTTATTGAGACAAGAGAGAAATGAATATGCTCTAAAGTGAAAAAGAGTATATTTAATTATAGAATTCATCATAAAAGATCTTCTTAAGTATATTTAACCCTTGGGATACCATATTCTTCTGGAGGAAAAAAACAGCCCCAGAAAGCTTGAATCTTCTACTTTAAACTAAATACTAAAAGAAATTAGCACTCTGTCAGGAGAAAATAACTAAAATCTTGCACATTTCAGTATCTGAGTTGGGTTTCAGCTCCTCATGACCCGGCCATGAGGGCTATTCATATGATAAGGTGAAGGTAATTCGGCAATTATGTTGCAGGAAATACTTAAAATAAAATAGTATTCACTAAAAAGACTTAAAAAAAAAAACAAGCAATACATACCACATTGTGAAAATCACATGAGATCAAATGACGAGCTTAATTTAAAGAAAGCAGGAATTCCCAACAGTGTATGATAAATATGTGCCACTGTGTTGTTTGTGTCGATTCAATAAATGGTATTATGATACTTTCCCTAAAAGATATATACCGCTGTGTAGCCCTTTATTAATGAGAACAGTCAGCCTTATGAAAAATGTTTGCTGATAATATCAGCACACTAGCTCTCGCCTTGTTTGCATGTGATGCAATGTTTGCATGTGATGTGAGTTGGCTGCCCAAACTTGTGCAAAACAATGTTTTGCATGTGATGTGAGATAACGTCCCCAAAAACCTTAAATCTGCTACTTTAAACTAAACATTTAAATAAGTTAGCACTTTGTCAGGAGAATATAACTAAAATCTTGCACATTTCAGTCTCTGATTGAGGTTTCAGCTCGTAATGACCCGCCCACGAGGGCTATTCATATAATAAGGTGATGGTAAATCTGCAATAGTAGTATTCACTAATATGACTTGTTGAGACTGCAGCATTGAAAGATAAAACCAACAACCAATACAGTCATAAATACTACATTGTGAAAATCACATGATATCAAATGACGACAGAGTGAACATTCATGATCAACAACATTAAGCTAAATTTAAAGAAAGCTGGACTTACCAACAAGGTATCAGATATACAGTATATGCCACTGTGTAGCCCTTTATGAGCAAAAACAGTTTGTCAGTCAGCTTTATGTGAAATACTTGCTGATAACATCGGCAAACCAATAGCTTACGCCTTTGGCAAATGATGTTTGCATGTGATGGAACACATTGAACAAGGATATGCAAACTAACCTGAACAACAGGTCCGACTTTTATGGGAGAGCTCTTACAGCAGTAGCCTGTGTGTATGTATTTGCATGTAATGTTTTAACAAACTGGCTTCTTTGTAGTATTTCAAATTGTTAGTAAGCTATTCAAGACACTGAAGGGAACTTCAACAATGAAGAACTCATTATTACTATATATACATTATTATTATTTATAATTAATAAACTGTATTTATTGAGTCAATTAATAACTCAGGATTACTCATTATTACAACTAGTGCAGTGCCCGTAGGAATTATGCATTCTGTAGTGTTAGCAGACGTAGGTGTAGCTGTTGGGTAGTGTAATAGCAAGACATATTTGCACTCCGCATAGGTACAGGTTACACTGAAGTATTATTGTGATGCATGTTTCCTTTTCATTAAGAAATGTTTTTATGTTGTATAGCCTTTTTGGAGATATACCAACAAATAAAGTTTGAGATTATGTAGTGGATGCAGTTGAATATAGATGTCAAAGTTGCTGTCTAAACTAAAGAAATTATTTAAAATGAAGTTATGGTTGAAATAGGATCACTTCTTTATTGTAAGGGTAAGTGTAGGGTAAGAATGGTCATGCAGTTGGACTCAAATGTAGGTTCATTTTATTGAATGTATGTAGCCTACTGTACTGTAGGCTACTGTATGACTTTGATGATGCTAGCTTTGACAGCCCATTCTCAGACAGATCGTTATCTAATTATGTCCTTACAATGGGAACACAGTTTAAATACTCTGACTGGAGATGGCGTTACTATCCCCCACCCGAATTCAGTGCAGGACTGGGAGGATAACATGACGACGTGGGCCCAACATAACTTACAGCGAGATTTGCGCGTATTTCATGGACTCCATAGCAACAGATGGGAAAGCAATGGACAATCTGAAAGCCTCCGAGGCTTATCAATAAGCTACCATTTGTAGCGGTGTATACTCAAACGTTGTATACTCTAACTCAAACGATTAAATAGAAATATCTCGCAAACTATGAATTCAGAGAGAGAGTTGTATAGAGTAAAATTCATGCGTTTTGCATATGCCATGAATAAGTGCTGTAATCACAGTTACATTTCAACCATTCTTATGAAATGAGTTTGCCAAGTTGTAAGTCGAATAAGTGCAGAAAAGAAGCTTAAAAATAAACGAATAGATAAAATCAATCACTGTCTTAAGATTGCCTGAGCAAAAGTCTGTATCTGTTCACCAAGAAGAATTTGAATGCGGACCTCCTTATCGTATCCAACGCTCATCTGAACTTTGAGTGAAGGCAGTATAGTTTACGTCTGTATCTGTTCACCAAGAAGAATTTGAATGCGGACCTCCTTATCGTATCCAACGCTCATCTGAACTTTGAGTGAAGGCAGGATAGTTTAATACCGCTAAGCGTATATTGTTTGATTGTGACGTCATTTCGGTGCACAATCGGTAGCGGGACTTGCTACGGGAAACGATAACCCATAGTGCCTACGGGAAACGGTAAAATACAAATATCTCGCGAACTATGATTTCAAAAATCTTCAAAATCAAGGATGCACAGGTTCATGACATGCGCAAGCTACATGCGAAATCTCATAACTAACGTAACTACCGTCAGGGAGATACGCCCTAGACGGACAGACACACAGATTTCTGGATTTATAGATAGATATGATTATTAACAACAAATGAATAACTCAGCATTACTATATACATTGTTATTATTATAACATTATTCAGACCACCTAATAACACCAAAATAACACCTCCAGAAACCTTGAATCTCTGGGCTTTGGCAAACAATATTTGCATGTGATGTGAGCTTGGTGCCCAAACTTGTGCAAGAAACAATGTTTGTCAATTTGCCTTTAAAGCTCTGCGAGTTTGTCCTAGAGCAGGGGTTCTCAAGCGTTTGCAAAGCTGGTTAGGGGTATTTGGGCCCGTTGCCAGTGGCCTCAACTACGCCACAGTATATAGATAGATAGATAGCATATTGTTATTGATAGGCCTGAGATGTCAAGGTTAGGCTATTGTTATTGTTAGGCCAATACAGAAAATTATTATTGCTTTTTATCACTATTATTACTATTGTTAGTATTATCAGTAGTAGAAGGCCTTTTACTAGGCTATTAATATTAGCAGCTATGTGAGCCTGCATGCTTTCTTATTATAATAATCATCATTAGTATCACCATCATTATAATTATTATTATTAATATAATTAATGATAATCAACCAATTATTATTATATTATTATTATTATTATTATTATTATTATTATTATTATTATTATTATAATAATACGTTTTTATTATTGCTATCATAGTGATACTGTTATTATTATGGGCCTCGCAAAGGTCCTCAAATCTTGGAGCAATGTTTTATAAACATATCCTCAGGTCATCCTTGATATGTGCATGGTTGCGATATTTAGTTTTGACCACATTCAGTCTTGAAAAGCCTGCCTCGCACAAATATTTCGACACGAAAAAGAGGAACATTTTTAAGGCTATGTCACAAAGCTGAGGGTATTCCAGCATCATTGCTACCCAGAATGACGAAAGATAAACAAAACAGGTAAACAGATGCTTAAGTATACAGCTGCACTCTCTCCTATCATTATTACACGTCTTGTGCGGCCAGCAAAATCAGTGTTTCGGCAATTGTATGGGGTTTGCCAAGCTTAGCAACTCTATGAGCAACTACATATTATGATGCCTCCAGACACTGCTTGGAGACAGTGCTATGCTTGCAGATGGTGGTTTGTTGTTGCTGGAGACAATCGCGCTTACGTTTAAAGAAGTCCACAGGCTTCTCTTTCAGGGCCCTGTTCGGCGTAGAACTGAAGCTAAGTTACTCAGTCTAGCTTGCTAAATGAGAAAATCTAGCTTGCTAAATGAGAACAGGCTATACCGGTCTGCCGACGGGTAATAAATAGGGATGCACGATAATATCGGCACGACATCGGTATCGGCACGACATCGGTATCGGCAGATATCGGCTTCAAAGCTTAATTATCGGTATCTGCAGATATGAAACATTTCTGCCGATATTCCTGGCTGATAAGTTGACGTGTAAATTATGCGCACGCAAAGCAAATGTTTATGAGCGTCGGCTGTGTGGCAGTACTTCAAAGTATCAGAGGATGATGACAAAATGCCTATTTGTCAGAAAACTTTTCAGGAGAAGGAGGAGGAGATGCAGCTTGGCCATAACGTAGGTTGCATGCATAGATGCAGACCACCCGCATGCCACGCTTTACAACATTACCTGTCGCGCTTATAGCCGTTAATAAGTTAGCTAAACAACACTAGCTTGTTAGCTTGCATGCTACGTGACACTAGAGAAGTTGATGATATAACATTTCACATCCCGTGAAATGAGGTGTCACAAGCCCACGCTATCTGTACATGGCTTACTTTTGCATATATGGAATTTATACAGATAACTTGGCAATAACGTTACATAGATTAGTCTAGAAATCCTAGAAGGGACGTTATTAAACTGTAAGTCAGTTAACCAAGGTTAGCTTGCCAAGTTAGCCAAGCATGCTACGTGACACCAGAGAAGTTGATGATGCCTCATTTGACGCGACGTGAAACGTTATGTCACGAGCCCACACTATCTGTACATGGCTTACTTTTCCATATATGGAATTTATATAGCTAACTTGGCAATAACGTTACATAGATAAGTCTAGAATTCCTACTAGGGATGTTATTAAACTGTAAGTCAGTTAACCAACGTTAGCTTGCCAAGTAAGCCAAGCTGCATTTCCAGAGTGTAGTTGTTCAAGTTCAAGGAGGTACTGTTCAAGTATGAAAATTGTGACGTGAAAATATAAATGAATCTGCCATATTTGAAACCATTTCAGTTTCATGAGTGAATGTCTAAAATGATACAAATCATGTCTGTAATGTCCTGTGTTTACAGCAATACCCTAGCATAATAACAGATTAATTCTAGTACAGGAGAGACTTTTCAATAATTAAAAAGCTGAGGTGTATATATCGGTATCGGCATTTGGACTTTTTTCCTTTTTTTCTCCGCTAGGCAGGAGATGACCATGAACACGTTATGAAGAATTCAAGACAATAATCATGGCAAAATCCAATACTGCCGCCTCTGCAAGAGTAATACAAGAAACTGTCTATGGGCTCTGTATTGGGTGATATCTTTCAATAATTGTAATATATGACTTTAGTGCAATGAATAGAACTCACGGTTTGAACTCAGTGGGGTGCTAGTTCGATCCCCCTCACCTCCGTATCAATTATAGTTTTACATATCCTTGTATATCGCTTTGAATAAAATTACTATGACTAAATGTAAATGTAATAATAAGAAATTCAATAAATTGAAGCAATGAAAATAAATTGTGTGTATTTCTCTCTTCTTATCATGCATCCACCTTAATGATTTTCAACAAAAATGATATGCTATGTATGGTGTAGTAGACTGAGACTTTATTCAGTACTGCACAAAAAATAGACACGTTTGCAAAACTAGACGTTTGTAATGATGTAAGTTAAAGCAGGTAAAACAACTTTCGGCAATATCTCTGTAAGATGGGTTATGTGCTCAAATTTCCTGGGATCAAAGAAGACGTTAGTATTCATGTGCAAACTAAAAATCACGTCTCAGGATTGCTGTGCATGCAAGTTATTTCGGGTGTATCAACTATACCCAACTGTACTAATACCACTGTCATATAATTGTGTGTTTTGTCCTCCGCATCGCCGACATTACAAAAATGAAGGCTACCACTCGCAAAAGAGTGAAGACATTCAATGTTCGACTGTGGTGCTTGCAATAAATTACTCGAGAAGGTCTTTTAAATGAATTATTCCTTGTCGGGTGAATCGGTAGCGCTCATACAAGAACTCATCATGATGGAAAAATGGATCTTGGCGATCGCAAAGAACTCTCCCTACGCTAATCAAACTATCTAATATGACACTTTGTTCAATGGGATCGCTCCTTTTGCCAGGGGTGTGGCAAGCTTAGCCAGCTTAACTTAGGTTAGCCTGCCCTGGAGCAGGTCAGTGCTAAGTAATATGTTATTATGGTAATTTTTCAGAAGTTACTTTGCCGAACCAAAAAAAGGGGCATTTTCTTTTTTTAGCCTGGAATCTAGCTCGCTAAACCGCTTAGCGAGCTACGCCGAACAGTACCCAGGTAAGGGTGTTTGGCGTCCAGGGCCCTTTTAATTTGCATGGCTTTATGCTGTCATTTGCCAGCACCTCGGCACACAAAACACACGTTGCTCAGTCGTGCCAGTGACGGTGAAACCAAATGCAAATAGGTCTTGTCATATTTGCGAAGCTTTGGCTTCTTCGCAACTGGCGTATCAGTTACCTGACTTTTATGAATCCGAAACTTGTCCATAGTTTTGTTTGTGTGCTGATAGTGTGTGTGAAGTTATAAAAGTTCTAATTGCAACGTTGTCGTCGTGGGCAATGGTTCCAAAACGAACTGAACACAATGTTGACAGGGACAGCACAAGATAATATTCAGGTGCTGGTTTTTTATTATTGCAACTCGGTGGATGATCAAAAAATGTAAGGAAAAAAGGGCTAGCTGCAGTTGGAACTAGAATGCGTTTCGTGAACGAACTGCGAGAGTGTGCTTGCTCTGTTGCGGCCATGACCGAGAGAACAAGTGCCTTGGAATTGGGGCAGGTGTCAGCTCTCCAGCTCAACCTGCTGGATGAGCATGCACAAATGAGTATGCATGAGTGAGTATGCATAAGTGAGTAAACATGAGTGAGTATGCATGAGTGATTATGCTTGAGTGAGTATGCATGAGTGAGTATGCACGAGTGAGTATGCACGAGTAAGTATGCATGAGTGAGTAAACATGAGTGAGTATGCATGAGTGAGTAAACATGAGTAAGTATGCATGAGTGAGTATGCATGAGTGAGTATGCATGAGTGAGTAAACATGAGTGAGTATGCATGAGTGAGTATGCATGAGTGAGTAAACATGAGTGAGTATGCATGAGTAAGTTAACATGAGTGAGTGTGCATGAGTGAGTAAACATGAGTGAGTATGCATGAGTGAGTATGCATGAGTGAGTAAACATGAGTGAGTGTGCATGAGTGAGTAAACATGAGTGAGTATGCATGAGTGAGTATGCATGAGTGAGTAAACATGAGTGAGTATGCATGAGTGAGTTAACATGAGTGAGTGTGCATGAGTGAGTAAACATGAGTGAGTATGCATGAATGAGTAAACATGAGTGAGTATGCATGAGTGAGTAAACATGAGTAAGTATGCATGAGTGAGTAAACATGAGTGAGTATGTATGAGTGAGTAAACATGAGTGAGTATGCATGAGTTAGTATGCATGAGTGAGTATGCACGAGTGAGTAAACATGAGTGAGTATGCATGAGTGAGTAGAGCCCTGGTATGGAAGGTGTCTCTTAATATTCCTAGTTATACAGTTGAATGGAGAGAGAAGAGGAGCCTTGGCGCAGGTGTCAGTGAGAGGTGTCAGTGAATCACAGGTGCAAGCCAGTTTAATGACCCTATTATGATGTCATAATGGCACAGAGTTCTGCCATGCAAGTCTATGGAGAAAAAAGGTGATGGAAAAAGAGGAATAAAAAAGGAGTGGCAAGGAGTACCGCCACGAAAAGTCATAGCAGGTTGCACCGGATCGGGCCGGATGTTTCGGTGTTTGAACGGCGTCTCTTTCTCAATCGGGCGAGGAGTAGTTAGCTGCAAGAAAAACGGGGAGAATAAATAAAGAAAACTTGACAACAACAATACTGTGCTTCCCTTTGGGCAAGCACACTAATAAGTTAGCTAGCTAGAAGGCTAGCTCTCTGGGATACTGAATGATAGAGGAAATTAGAGAAATTGAAAAAAAAACAGAGTGTCGTCTCAGAGGGTGAGCACTAAGTTCCCTATCGCAGTGGACTGTGGATCATGCCTTTGGCTACTTTTATACTCGGAAGCGTAGGTGCACCTCGCGTTCAAATGTTAAGACTCCGTTTTGATTGGTGGATCATGGAGAAAACAGTATTTGATTTGTTTGTGTCAGTCCAGCCCCTTGCATTTCGCCACTGAGGGAGCTTTCATTAACCCAGGGGTGTCAAACTCAAATACACAGAGGGCCAAAATAAAAAAAAATGGTGTAATTCGAGGGCCGGACAGTGGGGCAAGCACTCCCTAAGTTCACGTATGCTACCAACGCGGGGACAGTGCATTGTGGGTCTTGCAGTATTTGTGGTGCGTTCGACATACCAGCGGTCGCGGCAGTCAAGCTCTGATAGATAAAAAGATGGATACTTTATTAATCATGAGAGAAAATTAGGCAAACCAAATAAAATTTCACCGTTGCTCATTCAAATCAATGGAACTTTTTGCAACATTCTGAGGAGCTGGCGGGCCAGATTAAATGGCTTGTCGGGGGTGATCAGGCCCGCGGGCCTTGAGTTTGACACATGTGCACTAAACAGTGAGGTTGGCAGTGTTTTTTTTTTCTGTCTGTGAGTTTGCGTCCCCTACTTTGAGAACCACTGTCCTAGAGACATAAAAAGAACACCCACAGAAACCTTGAACCCTTTACTTTTAAATACATACAGTTCAAAACTAATATATAAATCATCACTTTGTAAGGAGAATATAACTAATCCCTTGCACATTTCAGCCTCTGAGTGAGGTTTCAGCTCCTAAAAACCCGCCCATTAGCAAATAACAGCTATTCATATGAAAAGGTAATGGTAATTCGTAGTGATGGCAGTCTGACACTGAAGCGCCGGAACGTGATTCAAACCATAAACTACACCAACCATCAAACCACTGCTTCGAAGGTTGCTTTGGTACGGAAAAATCACGTGACATATGACGTGCGAACCAGCAACTGCTTCATTCTCTAAATGAACCAGCTGAGTGGTTCATAGCGCATCGCACGGACCAGTCAGGTGCCGCCACCAAGTAGCAAGAGTCTGAATAGAGGCGCCTTCAAAGCATAAAAACGTCCCTGACTGTTCCCTATCAACCATAACTTGTTGTTACACAAGCACACCCAACCTGTGCCATATTTTCCCAGCACATCCGAATCCCCAAGCACATCCTTTCCCCAATAACACAATATACAAAAAATAATAAATCTTTATTTGCAAAAATATATTTATACATCACAATCTTTGTTTACGGGTGCATGTGTGTACAAACACACACACAAACATAGTGGGGGGGGGGGGAGAGATTTGGTTTGTGCACTGTACACTAGATTGTCATTGTCTTAATACCTCCTGCCACTGTCTAGCTGGGTTAATTTAGTTGCAACCTTGGCACTTCACCAGGAGAGGTCGCTGTTACTGAAGCTTCAAGTAATGAACCGAATTTTGAAGCAATGTGCCTAATGGTTCAATGCTTCGCCAAAGCTTCATCTGCCCATCACTAGTAATTCGGTGATCATTTCTTGCCATATTGGGTAATGATGTGGCAAGAAAACCAGATTCCAATGGCCCTTGAATGCCAAACCATTTAAGGCATTCCTTAATTAATTCAGTGCTCCTGGATAATTTGATGAAGTCAGAAATTCAGCAAGAAAAACCTGTTTTAAGAAAAAACACATTTTGCAGCAGATCTAACAGCAGCCGTGTGCTCTGCTCCGGCCACGCCCCCTTCAGCTCACGGGCTCTCCCCAAACTGCACGTTCACCAGCCGGCAATCACACAAACGCATACACCTGTCCCATACTCTAGCCTCAATCAACTGCACCATGTTCACAGTCACTTGAGGCTTTCCAACGGTAGATGTATTGCCAAGAAGCTTTGTTACAACAAAGAAATAATCTACCAAACACAAATGTCCTTACTTTTTGTGCTATGTTTATATATATATATTTGCCGGCAGCAGCTGTGTGACTCATGTTTTCACAAATCAGGGCTCTCAATGCAATCTATATGGCTTCGGGGAGTCTAAAGCTTTGATTGGTGAAGAACCCCCTGGCAAAAGTTGTTGTATCCATAGTCTCTCCCAACTTAGCTGCTGAAGCTTGTAACTCCTTCAGAGTAGTCATAGGTGTCTTGGTGGCCTCTCTCACTAGTCTCCTTCTTGCACGGTCACTCACTTTGTGGGGACGGCCTGCTCTAGCCAGATTCACACTTGTGCCATATTCCTTCCATTTCTTGATGATGGATTTAACAGAATCTCCTACCACCAGGCTAGCACTGGCAACTGGTATGGAGCCATACCACCAGGCTAGCACCGGCAAACAGCACTGAAACGTTCCTTCAAGGATGCACTGATTGGCTGAAACCGCATGTGTTCGTCGTAGTGTCTTACCGGCCATCTTCTTGTCGGCCTCTGTGAGTTTCTCATCATATATCAACAATATCATAAGTTTGCTCATTTTTGTCTGAATAAACGTCATAATTCTCAAAATGATTTACTTGTACTTTTACTTTCAATACTTAAGTACATTTAATTTCAGAAAAATACTTTTGATACTTAAGTACAGTAAAGATCAGGGGCCGTATTCACAAAGAATCTTAGGGCTAAAAGTAGGTCATAAGTGGCGAATTTAGGAGAAACTCCTAAAAATAATGGGCGTGTCAGTCTTAAATGTAGGACTCCTAATTTTTTTTACTAAGAGCAATTCACAAAATATTTTATCCCTAAAAGTAGCACCTAAGTCTAGGACAGCTTAAAACTCCTCATGAGGACTCCTAAATCACTAAGACCTATTCACAAAAAATCGTAAGATGGCTGCAGCCGACTTGGAATTGATAAAAGACATTGCTTAAACCGTGAAGGTATTAATATTGTCGTAGAATTAGCGCGGGATGCAATGACGCCTTTAAACAACGATGTGTCCTGAAGTGAAATGTTTGGAAACATAAAGATTTTTGTTTGGCTTCGCGGAAAACGCAACTGACGACACTGGGAATCATCAGTCAGCCGTTTAATTCATCAAACTATCAACGCACTGTAGACCCCACATCATCCAACAGTTTATCCAGACAATCGCCTATTACACAATATCAAAGTAAATTCCATGGCGATCGCAGGAATGTCCAGTGACGGGACACACATTACAATAATTCGTCCACCGTGGCCTGGATGTACCGATGACTGGTGCATTTCAACGGAGAGCGGTCGCAGGTTTTTGAGAACTTACCAGCTGGATGCCGCTGGGGTGACAGTGGCTATTGGGACCAGTAGGCTTTCGCCTAGGCTACGGTTCACGTTCGTTTCGCTTTGATCAATTAAGATTGGAGGGCTTGAAGGGCCGTATGTGCTGATATTTGAAGTGGTCAAGGGCTGGAAATATAATAGCCTAACAGTTTGCTGGGTGCTTTAATTATTACTGCCTTGATTACATGCAATTGCCATATTATATATTGATCGCTTTCTATTTACCTTATCGTGCAAATTGTCATTCCCGTTGGATGCACAAACTTGTCATCATGCGTGTGCATTCTGCTAACTGCACTGTCCATAACTATTTAATATGACTTAATTTGAAGCCTAGGTTATTCTCTTATTTTCAGTTGATATAGTGGGATTGTTAGAGGGACGTCACGAATGAGTTTTTAATGAGAGAGCCTGTCAACAACCAATCACCGTCCTCACCCCTTCTAAACTCGTGCATGAGAATCGTCGTCATCCATAGCAACAGAGTTTTTATCTTAAGCTTAGGAGTTGGTATTATCCTTAGTATGAGTAGGTCTCAGAGCCGTTGTGAATCACTTTTAAGAAATTACTCCTACGTAAAAGGTTTTAGCGCGAGTTAGGAGCACTCCTAGTGGTAAGATAAAAGGCTTTGTGAATACGGCCCCAGATACTTTAATACTTTTACTCAAGTAGTATTTTAAAAGGTGACTTTTACTTTTACTTGAGTAATTTTCCAGTTAGGTATCTGTACTTTTACTCAAGTATGGCTTTTGGGTACTTTATACACCACTGGTCACTTAAAAGGGGGTGAACACTTGTGCAATTTCTTATTTTTCATTACATATTTTTATTTAATTGACATAACTGTGTAGAAATCGGTTTTCACTTTGACATTGAAGATTTTTGTGTCATAAATTATTAATTTATAAAAGCAATAAAAGGGAAAAAACATCCAAGGGGGTGAATACTTATGCAAGGCACTGTACTGTACTAGTTAAATCCCAAAAAAGTATAAGAAAGATTTTATTAATGACTATGGCACATACTTATTAAACTAAATATCTTAATTCCGGTTCCTTCACTACGTATTTATAATTTCAGAGTGACCTGTTCCTCTCCAAAACAAGTGACCCTACTCAATGCATATGTGCGGCGAAAACCAGCCCCTCTCTTGCAATTCCAGAATCAATAGTCAAAAGGCCACGTGTTGATCTGAGGTTTATTGTAGACATTAAGCCACAAAAAGGAGATGGTCCATGGGTCCATAGTTCGATCTCATTGTATTAACGTCTGGTCAGACTAGTTCCTAGTTCCTCTCACTCTCTTGTGGTTGACTGTTCTCCAAGGCCAATCAGAATGATCTATCTAATATAACTCCTTTTATGAACTCAGTGGTTGTGTTTCCCATGGCGCCTGGTGGGGACCCTTTCCCACCGATGGGGAAATGTTTTTGTGAGTATTAAAGCACTATTAAGAGAGAATAGGTATTTGTTGTTACTGAGCTCCTCCTGAAGTTGTGGCGTGTAGCTTACTGTTACACCACTGTCGTAAACACATCACTTTTATACCACTGTCGTAAATACATATCACTTTTATACCACTGTCGTAAATACATCACTTTTACACCACTGTTGTAAATACATATCACTTTTACACCACTGTCGTAAATACAAATCGCGCTTCAAGACCCCCTAGTGGACAGTGCACAGGTGTACATGTATTTGTTGACAAGCTGAAGGATGTGGAACCGGCAAAGGCAACGGCAAAATCGAATGAAGCATGACTGATAAGGTAGAGAAGTATATCAAGATGTCACAAAAATATGACTTTTTTTATATTTATTGTGACAGAGATGAACCCTAACATAACCAAGGATTAACAAATAAAAACAAGACAAACTTTAATTTAGCTCAAATAGCCATCTGCCACACACAACAGTAACCAACGCCCAAAGTAGCGATTACAAATACAAAATTAACAGTTAACAAGTTAACAGTATAGTATATGTCAGTTTTCATAAAAAACTACATTCAACTACAACTGGATATTCTACATGTTTTCAATTTCCTGTGTTTCATTGTTTGCATCCAAACCCAAAAGCCCATCTTTAGGGCGATCTGCTATGGATAAATAATTACTACTACTACTACTACTACAAATTTGTATCACAAATTAGGCTTCTTTTTCAAACCAAAATCTTCTAGTGTTTTCTGTCCAGCTGGAAGACCTCCTGCAACCTTTGGCGCCTCCCCTACCTTTGGGGTTTGCCCGACCTTTGGCACCTCCCCGACCTTTGGCACCTCCCCGACCTTTGGCACGTTCCCGACCTTTGGCCCCACCATGACCCCTTGTGCTGCTTTGAGAGCCTTCATCTTGTTGTTCCGGTAGGCGTATTTTTCCTTCTGTGCTGTAAGCTGTGTCATGCGTCGATCCTCTTTCTTCTGCTTGTAGTTGTAGTACAGATCCAGGGTGTTGCCAACCATCTGGAGTGGGAACACATACAACACATTAGTCAAACATCTGCAGTGGGAACACATTCAAACATCTGGAGTGGGAACACATACAACACATTAGTCAAACATCTGCAGTGGGAACACATTCAAACATCTGGAGTGGGAACACATTAGTAAAACATCTGGAGTGGCAACAGACATAACACAGGAGTCGAACATCTTGAGTGGGTACACATAACACACCTTTTCACTCAGCCCTGTCACTTATACCCTCAGCTCTGTCACACCCTAAGCCTGGTCACGATCACTTATACCCTCCACAACTTCCTGACAGATTCACATGCTCACTTTTCTGACTGAAAGTGGTCTTGGCCAGCCTCCTCTCCTCTTTCAACTTCCACCTGTTATCTCCCTGGTATTTCTCCTCCTACTAGCATCACCTCCCTGGTATCACCCTCCTACCAGTATCACCTCCCTGGTGTTGCCCCTCCTATCAGCAGCACCTCCCTGGTGTGGCTCCTCCTACCAGCAGCACCTCCCTGGTGTTGCCCCTCCTATCAGCCTCACCTCCCTTGTGTGGCTCCTCCTACCAGCTTCACTTTCCTGGTGTGGCTCCTCCTACCAGCCTCACCTCCCTAGTGTGGCTCCTCCTACCAGCAGCACCTCCCTGGTGTGGCTCCTCCTACCAGCAGCACCTCCCTGGTGTGGCTCCTCCTACCAGCCTCACCTCCCTAGTGTGGCTCCTCCTACCAGCAGCACCTCCCTGGTGTGGCTCCTCCTATCAGCACCACCTCCCTGGTGTGGCTCCTCCTATCAGTATCACCTCCCTGGTGTTGCCCCTCCTATCAGTATCACCTCCCTGGTGTGGCTCCTCCTATCAGCATCATCTCCCTTGTATTGCTCCTCCTATCAGCATCATCTCCCTTGTATTGCTCCTCCTATCAGCAGCACCTCCCTGGTGTTGCCCCTCCTACCAGCATCACCTCCCTGGTGTTGCCCCTCCTATCAGCATCACCTCCCTGGTGTTGCCCCTCCTATCAGTATCACCTCCCTGGTGTGGCTCCACCTATCAGTATCACCTCCCTGGTGTTGCCCCTCCTATCAGCATCACCTCCCTGGTGTGGCTCCTCCTATCAGCATCATCTCCCTTGTATTGCTCCTCCTATCAGCATCATCTCCCTTGTATTGCTCCTCCTACCAGTTTCACCTCCCTGGTGTTGCCCCTCCTATCAGTATCACCTCCCTGGTGTTGCCCCTCCTATCAGCATCACCTCCCTGGTATTGCTCCACCTATCAGTATCACCTCCCTGGTGTTGCTCCTCCTACCTGCATGGCCTCCCTGGCGCTGCGCTCCTGCGTCTCCTTGCGTAGGCGCGCCTCCTGTTCCTCCCTCAGGGCCTGCTCCTCTCTCAGCTGCTTTATCTGCTGCTGCAGCTCCTTCTCCTGCTGGTGGAAGCCCTGTGTGAGCAGGAGCCGCTGCTCGGCCATCTTGCTCTCCAGCGCCCTCTTCAGCTCGTCTGTCAGCAGTGCACACTCCTGCTTCTGCTTCTCCTGAGGATGAGAGGGGAGTGACATTACTTGTGAAAAGGGGGAAATAAAAGTGAATGTATATATTTTCTCCATAACCTAGGTTCTTCAAGAACATTTCAAACAAAAACATTACAAAAGGTGCGAAGATTAATATTAAGAGACAAACTACCTTTCAGATGGCAGGTGTTCACCTTGTGACACAAACACAAATACTCTCACACATACACATACACACACACACACACACACAGGCGCACGCGCACGCACGCACACACGCACACACACACACAAACACACGCACACACACACACACGCACACACACACACACACCTCCAGACGACGGATGTTCTCCTCATGGTTCCTCCTCTCCTCCTGTTGGAGGCTCTCCAGCTGTCGGTACTTCTCCTCCTCCGCCCTGGTAGCCTGCTCCAGCAGCTCCATCTTCTGCGCCTCCTCTGGGGAGGTGACAAACAACACAACCTTATAGCCAATCAGAGCCACTTCCTTTTCACCCTGACCCAATCACAGCCTTCCATGTTACTATATTATACGTATATTATTAAGTCATATTTATTGTGATATATTCCTGTATTATGGTCCTCCCCTTTTTGATCAAATTACAACTATGGGGAGAGTTAGAGACAGATGTAACGCATCCCAGCTCCTAACTTCTCAGAGCCAATCAGAATGACTTAACTTTTAGTCAGAGCCAATCACAAACCTCTATTTCTCCCCGTTTTAAAGCTCTTTGCCTCTCCTCTGGGCCTATCACAGCCTTCTAATTCAGTTATATTGCTTTGCATCTTCTCTGGCAGGGAAGTCCAATGACAGCCGCGTTAAATGAACTACATCTGCTCTGCACCAATAAGAAATTAAATTAGTGTCTTTTCAAAAGCCTTTGTTTTCTTGTTGAAATGAAATCCAAATTGAGGTTCAACGTGTTTATTGATACATGACTTGAAGCGCACCATACAAACATATAACGTTTAGACACGTACAGTTACAAATGTGCACACATACAAGATTGTGCATATGCATCTCCCATACTGAAATACCTGCTTCCAGCCCAGTATGGATCAGTTAGCATCCAATCCTATTGGTCCAGTTAACCACAGAAACACAACTATTGCTGTAGGACATGATGTGTCATACAAGCCAATCAAATACTGCTGTAGGAAAGGATGTGTCATATAAGCCAATCAAGTATTGCTGTAAGAAAGGATGTGTCATATAAGCAAATCAAATATTGTTTTAGGAAAGTATCTCATATGCTAATCAAATATTGCTGTAAGAAAGGATATGTCATATAAGCCAATTAAATATTGCTGTAGGTAAGTATGTCATATAAGCCAATCAAATATTGCTGTAGGTAAGTATGTCATATAAGCCAATCAAATATTGCTGTAGGTAAGTATGTCATATAAGCCAATAAAATATTGCTGTAGGAAAGGATGTCATATAAGCCAATCAAGTATTGCTGTAGGAAAGGATGTGTCATCTTATCCAATCAAATATTGAGGTTGTGATTTCGGCGTCCCCTAGAGCTTCCTAGAGTGAGAGTTTTATCTGAATGTACCAGATAGCACAAGAGCAAGCCAGGTCCTGACACTGACCAGTTATAGAATCAGGTATGTATGTATGTGTGCATAATATACATATATGTGTGTGTGTGTGTGTGTGTGTGTGTGTATCTATAGTTATTTATGTATAAAGTCAGACATATTTTGTAGAGTCAGATAATATCAGCTCCAGCACACATAATCATACCACTATTTACACAAACTGTTGTAAATGATCAGGGCCCTACAGTAATATTATTTGTATTGAGAACAACAAATGATCTTTGCTCTGATCACCCTCTCTTCTAAATGAGTTGCGTTTGTACTCTCAACTGATCTCCCTAACTTACTGCATTTCATTGTTGTACCTCAGTTGAGAGTCACTTGTGAGAAAAGTGTCTGAATAAATGCCAGGAGGTAAATTCAGATATGAATCCTTTCGTCTAATTGCTTTGGTTCCCATGACACCACAAACAGAGAGATGGAACGGAACATTTCAATAACAAAATGTAATATCAATAAAACAATCAAATCAAATCAAATTAAACTGCTTTATTTGGAACAACAAAAACATACATAGTAATGGCAAATCAAATACTTTACTTTACTTTCACTGTTTTATAACAAGGCACACTAGAAAAACAATATGTTAATCAGAAGCTACACTACATCCAATGGCATCACTTCCTAATGAGAACATACCTGGCATTCTACCCATTCTACTGGCATTCTACCCATTCTAGTGGCATTCTGCCCATTCTACTGGCATTCTACCCATTCTACTGGCATTCTACCCATTCTACTGGCATAGTGATCCTCTGCAGATAAGCCTGCCCTTCTGCCACCCTATCATAGCAGGACTGGGCAGCATTGGCACTAGGCCACCCATTACCTAGACATAAGATGCATACATTTGTGCTACAGGCCGATCTTGGCTAAAGGCATGATGACTTCCTTAACCTTTCAGAACGTAGGTTTTTTTGTTTAACCAACCTACCGCAGTGGGTGAGTTTTTTTTCTGACGGATTCAGAAAAAAAATTCAAGGGAACATTCTACAGTCATTGTTAATCCCTATCATAACAGAACTGGGAAGCATTGGCACCCATTACATTTGACCTTTGTATAGACAACGAACAACTAACTTTAAATATTTATATATATGTATAACGGAAGAAAGGAATACCTTTTAAAATAACAGCCTTACAGTTTATGGTATTTATGGAAATCTTTATCTTCAATTACCATCCATTGGCACTAGACCACCTATTTCTTATACATTTTACGCATGCCTTTGTACTGCAGGACAGAGGAGAGGACATTAGTGCCGATCCCAGCTAAAGGAATTAATACTTTCTCCAATAACCCTGGCTTATCCTCTTGATTCTGCTGCTTCTCCTTCTTGAGTTGCTCGATCTCTTGTGCTATGACCTCAGCTTTGTTCTTGAAGCCCTGTTCCAGCATCTCCCTCTGCTCCTTCAGTTTGCTCTCCAGGGCTCGCTCCAACTCCTCCTGCTGGAGCCTCTTCTCCTCCTCCATCTTCTCCTCCAGTCGCCTCACACGCTCCTCCTGGCTGTGACGCTCGTCCTCCATGGCACGCTGCAGGTCCTGAGACCGCTGCTCCTCGGCCTTGGCCTTCTGCTCCTGCACCCTCGCCTGCTCATGGGCCTCTGGGGGGGGGGTTGCCAGTTTGGTTTCGAGTCAGACGAGTTTGGTTTGGGGGTCAGTGCACATCCCCATCACGGGAGGTGATATGTGTGGAGTCGCATCGATCAGGTCCAGAAAATTAAGAGGGAGGGTAGGTAGAGGGAGGGTAGGAAGAGGGAGAGGGTAGGAGAAAGGAAAGGGTCGCATGAGAGGGGTCAATTAAAGCCCTTTTGGTCAATTGTGATCATAAGTGATATGGATGAGTATTTAAATATGCAATGGTTTGTGCATGTATCTATCTATGACTGTTTCTATGTATGTATCTATGTATGTATAAACATATGCATGTACAGTTTGCATCTACATATGTATGTATGTATGTATGTATGTATGTATGTATGTATGTATGTATGTATGTATGTATGTATGTGAGATATGTGTCTGTGCATATATGTATGGCATAAAGGTAAATGGCGCAGAAAGGTGTGGTGAAATGCACTTACTAGGCAGAGCTAGGCTGAAATTAATTAAACAAAGGTTTGGTTAAAGCCAACCAATAGCATTGCTGAATAATCCCTTCCAGATGAATGTGTCAGAGCAGAATACAATGTAAGAAGGCAATATTGCTGCAGGTTCTGGACAGTGCTTGCCAAGAGAGCCTTTCAAGGAATAAGCCAAAGTGCTTCTCCTGTTGTTCAAAGCATTTCAATTTGTTGATAACTGCAAATGTCCAAGGCGGGCTTGTAGCTCACCTGGATTCCATGACGAGCTCTTTTTGTCTAGACTGATAGAGCCCATAAAGGTCCTAAACATGTCCATTTTGGAATTTTTATCTTGTGTGACACACATTCAATATAATAATCTAATCTAAGAGAACGCAACTGTGGAGGTTGATAAGGAGCTCCTATCTTTGTCTAAACGTTAAATGTTTATGCAGCCATTCTGGCACTTGTTGCGGTGCTAGTGGTGGGAGCAGGAGAGGTCAAAGCTATTTTCTATGGAAGTACAAAGTTTGAAGAGATGAAAATCACACCTCTCCCAAGGATACATACAGTGTGCAGATGCCAAATATATGGTCTTAAGTGTTTACTGCTGCTAGGTAGACTACCTTTTTACAGATGCTCAAGTATTTTAGCCTGGGTGCCATCCGTATTGTACGCGCTCCACTGATTGCTGCCTTCTCGCTGAACAAACGGTCTGGGATCGCTCCACCCGGTTTGGTCTGGTTATGACGTCACGTAATGAGCTGAACCAACACAGAACTGCCGGCAAGTTTCTTGCATACGAGAGGCACAAGTTGATGAATTAAACCCTTTCCCAAACCAGTTGGTAGCAGGGCGAAAGGGATATGGAAGAGACCAATCAGCACGCTTGGCCATATTCTGACCGAATATCGTCATAACCAGACCAAACCGGGTGGAGCAATCCCAGACCGTTTTTTTCAGCGAGAAGGCAGCAATCAATGGAGCGCATACAAAACGGATGGCACTCAGGCTACAAGTCTTTAACCTTTTAAAACAAATGTTTTATTCTGTTTATAAAGCCAGACAGGACATCTGTTTACTTCGAAGATATCGAAGATATCTAAGATGGATGAATTGCCTTAACCCTTAACATGTGCTCCTGCTTCCTGGCTAATATACAAGTTGGCCTATTGGGCTACTCTTCTAATGAAAGAAATGTGATATTTATGTTGTACTTGCTTGATAAATAGATCAGAATTGGGCAGTAATACTTTTTGTTTTGCACATGCAGATTTCCCTGTCAAAGAAGAATATGTCCAAAATCTACACCATTGCGGAATATTACATTTATCATAGAGTAAAAGACTACTCGCCTGGGCAGAATAGGCCATAGGCCACACGAAGGCCTGTAGGATCCGACCATGTGTTAGTACCATCTAACATCACCTGACTGTGTAGGTGCTCCCTAAAATATGTTATTTTGAGTTGTGAACTACAGTACGTGATATGACTGATGATGACGATGATGAGTAAAGCGTTTGGGACTTCTCTATATCATGATATTCAAAGACTCTCAGTCCAGTAAACTCTTTACCCACCCTTCCCCCAAAATGATGCCGTGATAAGGGTTAGGCTCAGAGCTGGGGATGCACTTACACTGGTATGCAACTAAAGAAAGGAACAAGTTAGTAGGTTCATTCTGATTGGCTGAAAATCCCTGCTTTGCTCTGATTCGCTGAAACCACATGGTGGTAGTGTCTTACCGGCCATCTTCTTGTCGGCCTCTGTGAGTTTCTCGTCAGCCTTCAGGATGGAGTTGGCCTCAGCGTTCTTCTCCTGGAGAAACTTCTCCAACACGTCTTCCCCCTGAGTACAAGAAAGAAAACACAGGGATTAAGACATAAGGAGGACACACACACACACACACTCACAGACATAAATACAGACAGACACAAGCACACACACACACACACACACACACACACACACACACACACACACACACACACACACACACACACACACACACACACACACACACACACACACACTGCCCTGGCATTCACCTTCGTGCCCTTCTTGTCATGTTGTCGGTACTCAGCCACCATAGTGTCTCGGTCACGGCAGTAGATCTCATATCCGCCTGGCTTGGCATAGCTGCCCTGCTGAATGTTGGCGGCCATCGGTCCATACAGTTTCGAGAGAAGCTCGCGGCACAGCTTCTCCGAGGCCTCCATGTTCTGAGTGATCAGCTGCTCATAGAGCTGAGACACCTTCTCCTGTCGGAGGGGACACCACAGCACACATTTTAGCCAAAGCAACATGAACTACAAATACAACTATGAGTTCCTGGAGAAGAGTTCCAAATGGACAAGAAAGAGTAGGTACGTCATGCTCGGAATTTACAAGAAACTGGAGAATCAAGTTCAGGTACTAATCGTGTTGAACACTACAGCCCTTCCATCATCACAACTCGGCAACTCAGGTATCATAGAATTCTTTGGATACAATGTATCTATGAATTAATATATGAATACAGGTTAATGGAGGAACTTTAATGTCAACCATTCATCATCACTGTAGGTCTGAAAACTCTTCCAAACTCACCGCCAGCTGTGTCATGTATTTCCCCCCCTCATCCTTGAAGGAACGTTTCTGGAATTCCTGCATTGCCAGGCCATCGAGGCGTTGATGTTCTGCCGAGACAGTTCCAAGATCTGTGGGAAAGATCTTACTAAAATCCCCCATGCCCTGCTCATAAAGCCGGAAGCACTCAGTCACTGCCGACTGGTTTTCAATCTCTGCCATGGCAACCACAGCATTCTCCAGACAGGGAACGCTGCCGCTGTTGATGGTGTCCACATAGATCTTCACAAGATGGCTGAACCCTAGAGACAATGAGTGAAAGACAAGGGGTAATATGTTTGTGGTCACTCAATCTAGATCTCAAATCATGGGTATGAAATCAGAGTACTAGTAAAACAAAACAAAAAATTGCTTTTTCATTATTTGAAATTCCAAAACGCACTAGTACAGTATTAACATTTCAAGCTTTATGTGGAATGTTTTTAAGGTATTTACACTTAAAATGTACAGTACTGTGCAAAAGTTTTAGGCAGGTGTGAAAAAATGCTATGAACTAAGAATGCTTTGAAAAATGTAAACAATAAATGTTTATTTTTTTATCCATTTACATTGTAAGACTGAGCACAGCAACAAGACACAACGTAGTTATACTGCATCAGCAGGGTCTCTCCCAGACAAAGATTTCAAAGCAGACAGGGGTTTCAAAATGTGCAGTTCCAGCTCTTTTGAAGAAGACGTTGAGGATCGTAGACGCAGTGTTCAGCCAAGGAAACTTAATGCAGCTGATGAAAAACACATCAAGCTTATTTACCTTCGAAATCGGAAGATTTCAAGCAGTGGCATCAGCTCAGAACTGGCAGAAACCAGTGGTACCCAGGTGCAGACATTTACTGTCCGGGGAAGTCTGGCCAGAAGTGGTCTTCATGGAAGAGTTGCAGCCAAAAAGCTCTACCCCGACAAGGAAACAAGGCCAAGTGACTGAACTAAGCACGTAAACATAGAAACTAGGGTGCAGAAACATGGCAGAAGGTGCTCTGGACTGATGAGTCAAAATTAGAAATATTTGGCTGTAGAAGAAGGCAGTTTGTTCGCTGGAGGCTGGAGAGAGGTACAATAATGAGAGTCTGCAGGCAACAGTGAAGCATGGTAGAGGTTCCTTTCCAGTTTGGGGCTGCATTTCTGCAAGCGGAGTTGGAGATTTGGTAAGGATGAATGGTGTCCTCAATGCTGAGAAATACAGGCAGATACTAATCCATCATGCAATACCATCAGGGAGGCGTATGATTGGCACCAAATGTATTCTGCAGCAGGAACATAACCCCAAACATACAGCCAATGTCATTAACAACTATCTTCAGCTTAAAGAAGAACAGAAAGTCCTGCAAGTGATGGTATGACCCCCACAGAGCCCTAATCTCTACATCATCGAGTCTGTCTGGGTTTACATGAAGAGACAGAAGAATTTTAGGAAGCCTACATCCACAGAAGATCTGTGGTTAGTTCTCTAAGATGTTTGGAACAATTTACCAGCCGTGTTCCTTCAAAAACTGCGCAAGTGTATCTGGAAGAATTTATGCTATTTTGAAGGCAAAGGGTGGTTACACCAAATATTGATTTAATTTAGAATTTTCTTCTGTTCCTTCACTGCATTTTGTTAATTTATGAAGAATTGATGAAAATATAAACTGTTAACACTTCCATTTTTGAAAGCATTCTTAGTTTACAGCATTTTTTCACATCTGCCTAAAACTTTTGCACAGTACTGTATATGATCAGTTCCAGTACAAATGCAGTTTATTAGATGTTCTTAATGAATAGAATGAGTAGGGTTAATAATATTCTATGTTAAAATTATGTAGTGTGTGTATTCAATTGTTTTGTATTAAAAACTTTAATAACTCAACATTTGTACATACATTGCAGCAGAAGCTACTTAAAATGAAATGTAACCAAAATATATTTCTGGGCTGTGTGACTATGCAAAGATACCAGTTACTGAGATCAGGTCAGGGCCACCATCCATCCTATCATACATCCATCCATCCATCCACCCATCCATCCATACGATCAATTCCCTTTTTTTCTCTCTTAAGTGTATCCAGTTCTATTCTATCTATTCAGTTCTTCCTTCCTTTTTGAACACAACAACGATACAAAAAGAGCTCTGTGACTCACGGCTGCCGGTGACCTTGTGGCCACCCTGTACAGTCTTCACACGGCTCTCTCCAAAGACGTGACTGCAGAAGCGGTCAGCGACACTCAGGAAGTCTGGGCAAAGGTCAGCCTCAGCCATGGAGTCCAGGTTCGTCATGTTTTTCGCCGACGTTGGGAACGGGAAAGTGAAGCACTTCCGGGTCGGGAAGAAGTTCCGGATGCACTGTCTCGGGAGGTTGTAGGTCACCAATTTTTTAGACAGACCTGTGAATGCAAATACAAATAATCTCTTAAACTGAAGCTAATTAGCCTCAACCTTGTCTTAACTTTACATTTCAATAGTGTGTTCTTAAATGTATTATTTTATTTATTATAACTACCACAACTACTGACTTATTAATAATACTGATGATAATAATAGTAATAATAATATTAATAATAATAATAATAATAATAAAAACAACAATAACAATGGAATATGCTATTTCCCTTTTGTAAAAAAAACATATACCAAAACATTGAGACTAACCCTTTTTCAGCTGCAGGGCAAAGTCCAGGTACTCGTCCTCGCTCACATCACGACCATCGATCTTCCTCTCCAGAGTGAAGTCCCGAACGGCCCAGATGAAGCCGGGGAAGAAGCGACAGAACTTACTGTCCTCCTCATCGTCATCCTCCCCATCATCATCACAGGGCTCTGCTGACTTTATTCTAATGTGTTCAGTCAGCTCAGTCACATAGCTGAGATTGGATAAGGAAAAGAGACTACAGTACTGCTCTTTACGTTTAAAGTTTAAAATCTTATTCCTATAAAATAAAATGTGTGTGTGTTTGCCATATAGTCATTAGAGCCTTACTAATATAGGATTTTAAGACTTTTACCGATTTTAATATTTGATGATTTAAAAATCTGATAATGATAACTCTCATCTCCTCATTTTAATCAGAAAAGTATAACAGTTTTTTAAAACAATTAGCATAGCGACATAATGTTGTTTAAATAATGATTTAGCCTAAACAAAGGTTTTCATTTAGAAGCCAATACATTTGTTTTTTAATCAGTGGGATTTTACATGTAATTTTCTATCCTACAGGAACGACACCGATAGGGGCGTAGCTTTTCTTCCCTAAGCTCAGCACTCATTCATGCTCATCCACTGACAAACTGTGACATTAATTCGTTTTTGTGATTTTTTTTTGTCCAAAAAGCCAATAATATATTGACCATAAATGATTTATAAAAGCAATAAAAGGGTAAAACATCCAAGGGGGTGAATATGCAAGGTACTGTAAACAACCACAGCACACACACACACCAAGATGCTTCATGAGCCACCTCCATTGCTGGAAAGGACAACAGCAATAAACTTCAGATCTACACATCCAGCCTCCAGACTCTTGTTTATAAGTCAAGAGTGACTTCATAGTGAGAGTGGTATTTCGGACACAACAGTTACTAGCTCTTAGGTTACTGGAGCAAAACCAAGCATGAACGTTGTCAGATTTATTTACAAGTCTGGTTTATTCAGGCTAAAGGAGAAATGCTGGGAGGTATTTATTATTATTTAAGAAATGCATTTCACGTGAAAATGATCACCCTACCTAACATGAAGACACAGATCAGACCCAAACGTACCCGTACCCGTCTGTACAACGGTCAGCTGAGACTCATAGCCTAAGAAACATGAAAAGCTCGGCAAAACTGCTGTCAATCTTATGAGTAATTTAGTTGAAGAATTAATGTCCGGCTTTCGCAAACATATTATTATTTTGAATTATTGGAAGTTAGTCAATAGTTCAGTAATAAGATTCTTTCCGTTGATGATGTCACTGTTTATGTGCTACGAGGGAAAGGGAAAGTGTGTGTGTGTGTTTGTGTGTGTGTGTGTGTGTGTGTGTGTGTGTGTGTGTGTGTGTGTTTGTGAGAGAGAGAGAGAGGATACTGGAGTTTCTCTAGAGCCTGGTTGTCGATGGTGCCTCTGCTGTTGTACACCAGGGTGCTACTGAGCAGCACGCCCAGACAGAAGATCCAGGCATCGTTCGTCGAGTCGCCCTACGATGAGATTTTATGTAATTTTAATGAGGAGCATTCAGCTGGTTGTACATTCATTTAGTTATACAGGGAGAAAATCCACATTGATGTCTGCTTTTTACAGTATTTGCGCACATAATGTTGCCGAGGACATTCTGAAATGTCTTTCTCTCTGCTTCCATACATGACAATGAGCCATAAGGTCATTGCCATAATATATATGATTGAAACATACACTGGAGTGTGAACCAAATATTCTCTGGACTTATATTTTAAACCAGTCAGGATTCAGTTGAACTTCTTCCTACTACTGCAGTAAACAGCGTATGAGTATAACAGCGTGTAAATAGTGCAAGGTTGGTGTCCTCACCTTGTCGACATCACCCAGTCCTTCAGTGTCTAGCAGCAACAGCGTATGTCCTGAAACAGAGGTCATCCCATTGTCACCGACACAGCCTTCACTTCCTGTGTTACACACCGTCACCATAGTAACAACAGTAACTATACTGTTACACACAGTGGCTAACCACTAAATATTCTAGAGTGCTCTATTAACCATGGTTACGACACTCCTCCTTGAGACGCACAAGAACAGTCACAGTATTGACACAAGCCAGCGAAGCGAAGTTCTGTATTCTATTAATTTCTGTTGAAGACAGGCGATTTTGACCTATAGTGAGTGAATTGGGCGAAGCAAGTGAAAAAAAGGTTGTAATTCCTACGGAAATGTGGAGCGAATTCGCTAACAGCGGCCAATCAGATTGATGGGTGTTGTCTCTGACTGTTTGAATATTGCAAGACTCTGGCGTCGCTAGGTAGTTTGATTTGCAAAAAAAGAAAACCTTGGAGGGCCTTGTTGCTCTTGCTGTTTCTGTTCCTGGTACGTTAGATATTGAACCCTGTGCTTACTTCAACAGAATGACAAGTGACTGGTTAGCCTTCTAACTGATTAGCTCGCTATCTAGCTTAATTGCCCAGTCTGTTACACTGTTTCCAGACGCCACGACATGCCCGCTCAAAGCGAGGTGAGCATTCGCTGGCATGTATCAGGACCGTCACAGAGTTTTTAGTGCAATTTACATTTGAGAAAAGTCCAAAAAATGAATTACCAATGCACACCATACAAACAAACAAATGTATTTATAAATAGATTTTCTCACCTGGTTTAGAGGGGTGAGGCACACACCACATCCAGATGCCTTTGGTCTTGGACTCAATGGTGCTGCCCAGAGCAAAGCCTGAAATAAACAACTTATATTGAAAAACATTACCAAATATTAACAATGTTGTCATAGCAACAAAGGTGCTTGGCCCTACTGTGATAGTGTGTTTGATTTTATTTATGGATCATTGCACCCACATTGATGGCCTATGCTCCACTATGGAGTGAGAAGAAGAAGAAGAAGAAGAAGAAGAAGAAGAAGAAGAAGAAGAAGAAGAAGAAGAAGAAGAAGAAGAAGAAGAAGAGGAAGAAGAAGAAGGGCCCACAAAACCGATGGATTATTTTGAAATAATTACTGGAATGTGGAGGCACTATGTACAGATCACGGAGGAAATGTTTGCATGCATATAAGTGTGTGTGTGTGTGTGTGTGTGTCTGTGTGTGTGTGTGTGTGTGTGTGTGTGTGTGTGTGTGTGTGTGTGTGTGTAAGCTTGTAGCCTATGTGCCTAGCATGGCAAAAATACACCTCAATTTTTTTTTTTTTGTCCTTTACTCCTATCAAAAAATAAAAAAATAAAACACTTTACATAATGAAAATAAATACATTTTTGAGGTGTATTTTTACCATGCATTATCAGCACACATGTCAGATTGATGAGAATTTAACATATTTCCTCAACTAGGATTTCTTAGGACTCTGGACACCTTATGACATATGCTGAAAAACACATTTACAATTATAAAACGCTATTTTGCCTGGACTATAAGTGTACGTGCGTGTTTTACCTGACTGTTGCCCAGCTAGTCGATTCATGAGGTAAGACTTGCCAGTGCGATACAACCCCACCACAGCCACCACCACCACAGGCTGCTGGATCCCCCTGAGGATGTCCAGGGCTGATTCCACCGTCCGCAGTTCCCCCTCTGCATTCTCAATCAGGCACACAGGTGCTGGCATGCGGGGTGGACCTCCAGACATGGCTGCTTGGAAGTTGGCAGGACAACCTACAAAACTAGCACCACAAACAAATCTTAATTCAATTAAATTTTTCCATCATTTTATTTATTGTTTTTTTCACCGACAGAGTTTAGGGGTTAGGCAGGGTTTCTTTAGGGGGGAAATAACACAGAGGACTACATCTGTGAACATTTCTTCCTGTAATAAATGTGTTCAGAGTACACCACATGTCTGATTGTAAGGTCTCATGCACAAAACCTACCCGTGCTTGGTGTGCATGTGAGCTCCTAAACGATGGGTGTCGCTGCTGAGTAAACTACCATCTACACCGCTGGAAAGTACAATGCACCGACGAACGCAGTGGGATGTGTCAGTGTCAGTTAACTATTTCATTAGTACTAATTTGTGGATTTACCGCTGGAAGCAGCTTTAAGAGGAGGTAAAGTGCAAAATAGAGTGTGACACAGCCAAGGCTTTATGGCATGACATTAAACTGGATCGACTGTATTCACGTGTGGATTAAACTGGACGAGTTCTAAAAGTTTCTGGTTAATGTTTTACTGCTAGTCACCAGCTAAACTAGCCTGCTACCTAACTGTATGTTTACGTAACTTATGTAAGCAGAAGACGCAGTCTCAACTGAACAGGGTTTTTTTCACCAGGATATTATGCCAGTAATATTTATGTTCTGGTGATCTACTATCTTGTTTTAAATCTGAATCACATCACCAGTCTACAGCTTATGCTAGGTGTCATGGCTTATTTTTTCTCCAAGTTTGAGCATTCTCTAATTTAGGGGCCGATTATTGTAATTGTTACATAATGGAAACATTAAACAAATTAACCAGAATAGTTGTGTAGGTTACTCACTTTGTTGAATCCTTGAGAACTGTTTACACAAGCCCAAGCATGCAACCACGACGGCAAAAAATGAACAGGTTGAAAACATTTTGACCTATGTGTTAATACAATTGCAACCTACTTATGATGAAGAACTTGCTGACAGAAGATTCAGACTACTGCTGTGAAGTCGTCGAAGTATGTTCAGATCAGTGCAAACCCTTAAAGAAAACGCATCGTTACTGTCAACGCACACATTTCTAACATAGAAAGTGGCGATACACAATCACGAACGATCTTAATATATAAGGAACCATTCTCTCCTTTTTCATAATAGAACGTCTACCCCATGGCCATATAGACCTAAAGCTGTAGGTTAACTACACAATTTAGTTGCCTTAACTTACCTCTTTGATACAGCCTGAGCAACAAACGACACGGACAACCCAGCAGAACACTCAGTCAGTGCGAAACCTCCACCCCCGTTTAGGATATAATAGGCAGGACGCCTTTGGATGTAGTCCAGACCTCAAAATATTACATTAAGCGACCTGACTTCTCGGAAACCGCGACCGTTTTACTTTCACTTGCGAGCAACCGTGCCCATTGCGCATGCACCGAGATTGTTGTGCTGCCTGGGCGTTGTTTGATTATTGATAGTACATCCAACATCAGGAGAGTAATGACGATATTAATCTGTCTCTGCAGAAGATAAAAGTTATGGAGAGAGATACATCCGCTGAAAAATCACCAAACCTGCTACCAGAAGACCCCATCAGCTGCACACTGGGACAACACTAAATAACAAAATCAGCTTTAGATCAAAGCTTTAAAGTGTAGGCTCATCTTACTGGTAAGCAAAAGTAAGGTCAAAGTCAGGCGACACTTAACGCGAATGAAACAGGCTGAGCTGCAAGGGTGTTCCAGCCCAGAACACTGAACTACATATCCTGGATGGCTATAGTGGGAAAGACAAACGTTGTTTGTTCTGTCATTCACATGACTATAGCCTATCAAAATGAATTTGAGGACGGTCCCAAAACTAAATGCCTATAAAACCATACCGCAAAAAGTGTCAAAGTGTTGCATAGTGCTACTTGAAATGGCAGGTGAAAACATAGGCCTGACTGCAGTTGCATGAACTGGCAAATTCTGATAACCGCCACTAGATGTCCTCAGCTACCTTGTGATAAATTGCAGTGTCCAATGTATAATATGCACAATACATGCCTTTATCATGCCTCCAAAACATTTTATTAGATTTTTGTGGAGAAGAAAACCATATTCCCAAATAATTTCAGGAGGTGGAGCTCATACTTTATTTCAGAGTAATCCTATCAGAGCATCTCATTTAAATCTGGAAAAGCACACCTATGAGGAGTTTAAAACCTCTTTCATAGAGATTTGACTCCTCCTGTTTTCCTGGATGTGACACCCTCATTCAGCTAATCAGAATTAGAAACTCCTTTTAAAAAACGGATTTAGCATAGAAAGACAAAACTTCTCCGTATATAGGGACTGATAACTGGTATAATCAATCTCCATATGAGCTATAAGACATATCAGACGAGTATAGCCTCTATCTACTCCTTCAAACACAGTTACTTTAATTATTGTCGTTTGTACCTTCTGCCATTCAGACTTACCTCATCGCAATTTATATATTGAGACAATTAGTCCTGCTGTGTGAAGTGAAATTCCTTATGCAACTGTTTATTACTATAACATTTACATGACAAAATATGTTATTGTTCTTATTCTCATTGCTTTATATTTTCTCATAGTCCCTTTGTAAAAGCTTTGATCATCTTTAGCATCCTTTTGACATCCCCCACATGTGGATCTGCAGGCCTCCACCAGCTTGACTTTTTCATCTGTCTCTCTCTCATCACCGGATATACGGCTTGAGAAAGCAGTGTTTAAATATCAGGCCTATTATGTGAAAATGGACTCAGACTAGTCAAAACTATTCAAAGTCGGAGGGCCTAATCACAAATCGTATCACTAAAACTGCATTGGAACGTTTAAAATACCTTTCATATCATTTAAAAAATATTTTAAAACATTTTAGAAACCTAGATAGGCTGGATAGGTAGGAGGGTGATGATTCCATAATATGGATGTTGCTGTTCGTCATAGCTTGCCTGATGCAGTTACACTGTTTGTCATAACCTGCCTGATGCAGTTCCACTGTTTGTCATAACCTGCCTGATGCAGTTCCATTGTTAAACTGGTGAGGGACAACAGATGCCAAAGCAGGAACAGTGTGGGTGACTGCAGGAGTGAAAGTGTCTTTACTTAGACTAGCTTCATTTGATTATGAGAAAACCCAAAGTGTTGCAAAGTCCATGTTGTTCCCATACCTGAGATGCTGTATAAGACGAGGCAAAAACACAAAATCTGAACAACTGCAGAAAAGAGAATATTGAATGAATATTGACTTAGGTTCCATAAACCTACAAACAAGGGTTTATTAATCTGCTTAAAATTATAGTTTTTATATGAAACTACTGGTAAGACAGATACCTGGTGAATGAATGCCTTAGAAGACAACTATAATGTTAGATGTCAAACTGGAACGGATCTCTCAAAACCAGAACATAAATGAAACAATCCTGTCATAGTCAGCATTCTACCCAATGGAAGCTGTATCTGTCCTTTCCAAAGCTGGCACCGTGTTTTTGATCATGTGTAACAGGAAATCATACAGGTGTGTCTTTGGCAGGCAAAACACATTACATTCTTCACATTAATCAAATGATGTATGATGTAAAATAGCTTGATACATACACATGATATGTCCAGTAACAAACAACATAAAGAAGGGTGTAACAAATAAGTCATAACAATATTTATTGGCTGATCTTGAAAGTATTGGCTTACAAAAGCAAAATAAGAAATCACATAGAAAATAACTTAGTATTAGTGCAAGAAGGGAACATTCACAATGTGAAACCTGAGAGACAGTGGTATAGAAATACATATCATCGCCTGCTAGCCACGATTTTCTTTCGTACCTCTTCTTATTAGATTGTAATTGTTTTGTGGTCAATTTATCTTCATTAGTACGCCGAATAAAAAGAAGTTTCTTTCAAAGATGTGTTGCACTGAACCTTAGCCATCTTGACAGAATGTGACTTGATCAAAGTCGTATGACGTCCCACCACGCAGATATGTATGACGAAAGCACGGTGGGGCGAGCCCTACCGGGAGCAATAGATTGCATTGAGAGCCCTGTTTTGGGGTTTAGGTCAAGCCAACATTATCGTTTTGATATACAGTAGCAGTGTCTCTGCGTAGGCCTACTACTGTTTAGCTAAGGAAGCCAGCGTCAAGAAAAAACACTCAAGCAGATGTACTTTAGCTGTGAGATTTCTCAAGGTTTTTCACCAGGTACGGATCACATTTTAAGAGAACCTTGTAGAAATCCTCCTGGGCATCATCTCCTTTCTCCTCCAGCATGAGCAGCAGAGCACGCTTCTGCTTGGCTTTTGATCCCTCGCTCTCCACATCCTGTCTCTCCTGAGAGCTGAGAACTCCACATTTTTCAAGATCAGAGAGGATGGGTGCCAGGAGTCCAAGACGCGTCTCCAGCGCTGCTTTGTGTTTGGAGAAGAAGTCCCGACCTGGAGGGAGAAAGTAAGCAGAGAGAAAGAGAGAGCAAGAGAGAGAAATGATGTTAGGGAGAAACATAAACGATTCATTCATATGATTCTTCCTACATACACAAATAAGTGCCTCATCAGAGAATGTGTGGTGCAGTTGTAGCTGTCGCCAGCCAGTGCCCTATTGTTGTATCCTGCCACCTTTGCTGTCCTTCTATAACTAACATGCACTATGTCAGCCAACCATAACTAAACATGACTCAACAAAACAAATTAAAATGGCTATGAGAATATTGTTCCACCATAACCATTAAGTACATACACGCATAATAGGCAACTGAGCTCTGTCCACTCATGCTGCTGTAGTATCTCCACCTGATCTACTTCAGAATCCCTCGGTCTACACCTACCCACCCCCACCACAATGTCATGCACTTATTTGACCAAACTCATGATACATCATACTCTTTGCTAGCCTATTTACCTGTAATTTTAATAATTGTCACCATCGCCATAGCTTTCTGTCGTATTACTACTGACCTTTGTAAAAGTAACCTCATGAGCACGCTGTATACCCAATAATCTGTTCCACAATACTTGAACACTCTCTCCCCATTTGATCCACTTTTAATTTTGTATGCATCATGTATAAACCATCTTTATGTTTATATGGATCATGTATATTTGCCACATGTATGCTAGCGTGCTTGTCTTGATACATGTATGAATGAATCTGCCATGGTTCTGATGCTCCCTACCTTTCTGACTGAGTATGAATAAAAATGTATTATCTTTCCCATGTCCTTTTATCTGATACATTAATGGGATTCGTATGTGAAAGAGGGAGAGAGGGAGAGACCTATTCACGCTTTACCTGGAAGAGTTACCATGTGTACATTACTAACTAACATGTGGGGAAAGAAACATCCATGTATAGGGTGCACACGGATATTGACCGCAGGACAGCAGCAATTTACATAAACAGGTATAAACTTAACAGTCAGGAAATGACGGTGAAATACTCAATACCATAAATTCACTAAGGTTTATTTAATATTCATGTGTGTTTTGCAGTTAATATGTCATTGGATCCAAATTTGAAATGTATGACAGTTGGTCATTACCCCCTCCTTGCTGTGACATGGGCCTTCCTTCACTCAAAGCAGGGGCATCAGCCTTCCCTCCAGAGTGAGAAGTGACGCCAACTGAGAACAAAGACAAAATTGGAGAGAGATAGGGAGAGAGAAAGAGCAGAAAAAAAGAGATAGAAAGTGAGTGAGATATATAGAGACAGGGTGGTCAGAGAGAGAGAGGAAGAGAGATTAAAGAAAGAGAGAGGGAATAGAAAATAAATTGATTGAAAAAAGGACACAGAGGGAAGAGACAAAAAGAAGGAATGATGAAGAGAGAAAGAGAAGATGGAGATAAAAGAGATAAAATGAAAATTAGTAAGCAGAGAGAAAGTGAAAGAGAGAATGAGAGAGAGATAGTGTTAGGAGAAACAGAAAGTATGAATGTATACAATTCTTCCCACATACGCAAACAATTGCCTTTTGCACAATCACCCTTATTCAGATCTCTCTCCAAGTCCATGGCCAACTGGTTGTGATTCATCTTCATCAAGATAGACAACATGATGTCCCCAGCTCCCGTGTTGTACACCTGCACCATCAATTCCACAGTGTCGACTCTGTCGGCCTTCTCCAGCTTTCCCCATGGGATTTGGCCCTGGTCCCGAAGGAGGTGCTTGAACCTCTTGAAATCCTCCTCCGTGAGGTTGTCCACAGTGTTCCTTAGCACTTCCTTCAGGGATGCGATCATTGTGGGATCCATATTATTAGTCAAACTGGATACAAACTGGATGCTTGGGGTCAGGCTGGGCCAGCTGTCAGAATTCTGGGGAGATGTATTTTTTTTCATGAGCAACTGTTAAAATCATTACATTTTTACAATGAAATTCTACTTTCCCTCTCTCTATTTGTGTGTGTGAGTGTCTCTGTGCGTGTTTGTGTGTGTGTGTTTATGTCTGTTTACCTCTTAAATAAGAGGTGATAGTACGCAATCCATGCTTATGAAGGTAGAATTATCTTAAAAACAAAGACGTAATACATTTGTTATTCCCACCTTGATTTTGGAGTTTTTAACTGTTAAGACCGAATTGCAATAGTCACTTCATACATGCAAAACCACAGGATTTTCATTTGTAACTTTTGCTGTGAAAGCTCATGAGTGTAATCTTATCACGTGATTTTTGGCAGCTTTCAAAAATGAAAAAGTGTGTCTCGTGATCTGCAACTACACTTGCTTTCAAGAAACTGTAAGCTGTGGCTGTTCTCACACAATCATCCAGTAGGTGGCAGTGTCTTATTGGCCAGGAACAGGAACATTACAAAGGTCATGCAATTCTGTTCACTTCAATGCAAGAGAAGAGAAGCCCCTTTGTTTAGCCATTCTTTTGTTAACTTTGGGTAACTGTAATATGTGTTGTCATGGGTTCAATGAACTACTGTTTCGAAGTTAGTTATATTTGTGAGAGGAAAAGCAGCCTTAAGGAGTATCATTAATTGATTATCTAGATAGCCTGGGCCTCTGGCTGGAGTTTTCGAGGGCTGCAGCTGGATGGATAGATAGCCTCCCAACAGTGGTTATGAAGAAGACAGCCTAAACAGCCTAGAAGTAGAGATGCCTTGGTGTATTTGAAGGGAATAAAGTTAACTTCCTTTGAAATATGAAATCTGGCATGTTTCCACTAATGTAAAGAGTCAAAAACTTTTGACCTTGTAAATTAAGTGAGTACAAGGAAAGTATATAAAAATATATCTAACTATTTTGAAAAGTTTCACACTTTTACATATTACCGGTGTTATGTCTGCCAGTCAATATCAGAAAGTAGAGGTTCTAAGAGGGCGTGGTCACCTCTCTTCTGGAAAGATGCAAGCAGATTGGTTGTGCGTTGCATATTGTTATTGGTACAGGTTGTGGATGTGTAGCTAATACCAACAGCTCATTTATTTCTTAACAGGCTGTAACCTCTGGGTAAAAATAGACAGATAGGTTCCTGTTATTGCAGCCTATTGCTGAACAAAGATATTTTTTTTTTTTAATCTAAAGATGACAGCTACGGTGCAATTTTTAAATTCAAGCCTTATTTTAAAGCTCATTTTTTTAGGGGCGAGCACCTTTATATTTGAACCGTCTGTTTCAGCTCAGCATCAATGGTCAGCAAAAGAGTGTAGAGATGCAGTATCTGTGTCGTGAGACTGTGTTTTCTCCTGTTATGTCTGTAAAATCCATTTTAGTGTTAGAATGTTAGGAAGATATGTGGCTTGTGAAAAATGGGTCCAGTATTCTCTGCAGTGACTATGGGCCAAACAAATCAATAATAATGTGTGCTCACGTGAACCGTCTCAGTTCTGATTTGTCTCTGGTACAATGAGTCAAGCCATATCTGCGAACCATTCGCCAACAGTTTGTATATTCTGGAACCGTTTTCCTGTGTATTTCCAGCCACAAAACAGCTCAGAATGTAGCCTATAATATGTTTATGATTTTGAAATAATTAGCTGGTTACGTCAAAGGCATATGCAGTAGTGTTTATTATAGGCAATACAATAAGTACAGTTTTAAGCTTTCCTTATATTTGCTAGGTACTGCATTATTATTGGTGGTTAGGTGAAAAAATGAACACGTGTTTATTGACAGATTAGAATCACACCGGTTTATGATAACAACTGTGTACTATATCACTTGGTGGATGTGAAAAAGCCCCCCACCCCTCTCTTGGCAAAAATGTCTTGCAAAACCTCCCTCCACTTCCAACACTAAGGCCTTTTTTGACTCTGTTAAGTATTCTGCCATGCCTGATATTTTTGTATATTTCACCTAACTAAAAACCATGAGGCCAAAGTGGCATTTATGATTATATTCTAGAACACCTCAGCAAAAAAAAAAGAGGGTAAAAGGAATGTAGTAAAACAAGTTTTTTATTAAAATGAAATCTATAGACACTACAATTAAATCTAGTTTTAGAGGTGCTCAGACTTTGTACAAAAACAGATTGTTAATATTTTGGAAGTTTTCTTTTTTACTCTGAACCTTGTTAACATAGGTGTTTGCTCCACACAGGTCAGTTCAGCATTCAGAAAGTGTGTGTGGTTTCAAAAGTAATTATAAGTTATATAGAAAGTGACACTTTTCTTCACTTAGACCACTATGCATATTGATGAGAAAGGTGTGAACATACTGGGACGCCTTGGTCAAAGACAATGGCAATGACGTAATGGCCCTGGAATGTCTTTGTGGCCCTCTACCCCCTACAGGTTTTCTTGACACATCATGAACCAATGGTGATTACGCTGAATTACCATGCCCTTATCATATGAATAGTTGTCATTTGCTAATGGGAGGGTCAAAACCTCACTCAGAGGCTGAAATGTGCAAAGGATAAGTTATACTCTCCTTACAAAGTGATTATTTACACTTTAGTTTCAAACTGGATATATTTAAAAGGTAAAGGGTTCAAGGTTGCTGTGGGTGTTAGTTTTATGTTTGTAGAACAAAAACTTGCGGAGATTTTTAATCCTATTAATAAAAATACCACCAAGTGCCCCACGGGGCACCTTAGTGTTGGAAGGGTTAAAGTTATCTCATGGAGGAAGCCCCCGCGGGGCCGCCGTGGATAATTTAGCTAAAAGGACCTAAATGCTGTCCCATGCATTTCCAATGTTACTGCTAAAAAGTGTGGCTGTAATATTATTTTGGCCACAACGACTTTTTGGCGCTGTTCCGAGGTTTTTTAAAGACGCGCCGTCTTTGAAATTTTACTTCAGGCAAACTTCTGACAGGAGACGGGACAAGTCACCAGAGATTCGCTACTTTTATTCACGCTAATGTGCATGCATTTAAGGTAAGCTACGTTGTTTGGGGGGAATGTAAAAATACAGGATTCATTTTAGTTATAACGCCATATATGTCCTGCTTTGTGGTAACATTAGTGTTCGCTGCTAATTCGTTTGGTTGATGACAGGATTTTCTCTCTCACATTAGACAAGTTTGGAGTAATCATGTGTTAAATAATGAATGAACATAACAACAATCATTGGTATTGTGTATGGTATTCCTGTTGTTACATGATCTTATATTGTAAGGACGGTACTGACACTCATTTAGTGTCACCAATTGGCTAGCATCGCTAGCTAGGTAATGATGTAGACTTGTGGTGAAATGACACGTCAAATAATGAATGGACATGATCGTTTTATATAGTCATGTGTCCAGCTTTCATGTCGTGACGTTAAATAGTCTTGTCAGTTCGTTTCTGACAGGGTTGTAATGTTGTGTTGATGAGTTAGCTACCTATACCTCAGCATTGCTAGCTTGCTAAGAGATTGACGCTACAGGCTTGTGTTTAAATAACGTAATAATGAATGAACATGATTGTATTTTATATTTATGTGCACGGTTTTCATGTTGTGATGTTAACTCATCCTTACACCATGGATTTGACTTGTAATGTGTTGATAACTCGTCAGAATCACTGGCTTGGTAAGAGCTATTGGCTTAATGCATTGCACCAACTAACAGCTGGACTACTAAGGGATTGATACGAGCTCTCTTTTACAATATACAATATAACATAGGCTACATATAATGTACAAATAACGTTGTAAATACTATACTAGAACCACAGTAGACTTTCAAACAATCAACTGAAGTCTGTCTACAGTGTTAATCAAATGTTATGTAATTTCCCCTCAGTCTTTGATCTATGCAACACCTCTCCTGCCCCCCTCTCTTCCTTCTCCCATCTTGCTCTCTCTCTCACACACACACACACACACACACACACACACACACACACACACACACACACACACACACACACACACACACACACACACACACACACACACACCACTTCTTCTGCCCAGGCTCACAGAATGTGAAAGAACACACAGACGCACGCACGCACGCACACATACACTTACACTCACAAACACGCCAGGACACACGCACACACAGAAGAGAGTGTTTGGTGGCTGTTCAGTTGAGTATCTGACCTCCTTCCTGCTCTCATCTCCTCCCTCTGTTTCAGCAAACCAAGAGAAAGCTGGATGTCGCCAATAAACGCCAGGAGCTGCTGTATGACAAGCTGAGGGAACAGAGTGTGAGTACAACCTCTGTGTCTGTGTGAATGTGTGTGTATGCTGTGAGATGGTGTGTGTGTGTTTAGATAGGAGTATCTCCCTGTGGTGTGTGTGTGTGAGGCCTATTCTCCCTCCTATCTCCCCTCAGCTCTCTCCAGTCATCATGTGTGGGTTGCACAACATGTCGCGCAGAAAACACATGTGGACACACACGCTAGGACACACACACTAATGCCTGCACGCACAGCACTTCTTCTGAGTAGAAGTACGAGTATCTACTTAAAGCACTGTGTGTGCGTGCCTGCGTGCGTACGTCTGTGCGTGTGTGCATGCGTCTGTGTGTCCCTGCCTGCCTGGTGCGTACGTCTGTGAGTGTGTGTGTGCGTGCGTGCATCTGTGAGTGCGTATGTCTGTACGTGCCGGCCCGCCTACGTCTGCCCGCGCGTGCCTGCCTGCTTGCCTGCCTGCGTGCGTGCTTCTGTGTGTGCCTGCCTGCCTGTGTACCTCTCTGCGTGTGTGTGCGTGCGTGCGTCTGTGTGTGCCTGCCTACGTCTGTGCGTGCCTGCGTGCGTACGTCTGTGTGTGCATGAGTGCATCTGTGTATGCATGCGTGCATCTGTGTGTGCTTGCCTGTGTCTGTGCATGCCTGCCTGCGTGTGTACCTCTGTGTGTGCGTGCATGCGTCTATGCCTGCCTGCGTGCGTACGTCTGTCTGTGTGTGCGTCTGTGGGTGCATGGGTGCATGTTGTCTGTATGTGTCTGCCTGAATCTGTGCGTGCCTGCCTGCGTATGCCTGTGTTTATGCGTGCGTGCGTGCATCTGTGTGGATGTGTGCGTCTGTGTGTGTGTGTGCCTGCCTGCGTGTGTCTGCGTGCCTTCCTGCCTGCTAATCAAATGTGTTCATTTCAGTCACATAAAAATAATAACTGGTTTATTTTACTGTCCCCTAGGCTCCAGCCTAACCAGGTGTAAAGAGTTTGGCAGTGCCAAGAAGAGAGTGGATGGCCACTGAATTGTTCCAGGCCCAGGGCTGACAGGGGCAGTACAGTGGCTCTGTCCACACGTCTGACACAAGACTACATTTAGAAAATTGTGGGAGGCATCTAGGGGAAGCAGCAGCACCAGCCAGAACAGAAGAGAAGACAGACAAAGACCTGTCTTGCCTGTGGACAGCCCAGGTCTAAATATGAGACTGATGAAGGAGCTTTAATGTATTTATTGAAATCTCACATGCTCTGCCCCTGATGCTGAGGTCTTCACCATGACGACAGTGCACATTCACATGTATTGAACACACGCATAAAGTACTAATTAAGGGGATGTATGTCTATGCTTGTCAGTTTCATTTAGTCATTGTGAAAAGGTATATTTGAAAGCTGGCCTTAAAATGTTCCATATCATTTCTGAAATGCTTATCTTATGATTACCATACTACATTTGTAAAAACCATGCAGTCCTATTGATACATATAATTTGATGCGTATATTTTGTCAGTTATATATTTGACTTTCTTTTATCTGTGCACATAAGACTGAATGTTAAACTGACCTCAATGCATCAGGCCAGCCAGGCAGATGCTCCCTTTTGATCAAGTTTCCATCTTTTTAAAGGGAAGTTTGTCATTGTTAATAGCTATTTGTTAGTCATTTTCTTTTGTCATTGTTAGCAGTTATATTTAATTGTTGGCCTTAAATGATACATGTTATTTCTAAAACATGTATCTTTACATACAGTCCACGCTATTCCATTTGTGTAAATATTGAGACAAGTACAAATTATTTCAGATAATGTCAATAAAACTATGATGACTAATAAAAATTGAACTTTCTTTGAAATATTACACACTGCCTTTACTCCTGCTTAAATGAAAACCATATAGCTTTTTCTCAGCGTAATTATACCATCTACAACAATAGGCTCTGTGTCATAAGAATGAATCCAAGTCTGCTGGTTCGGTTGATTTAAGCACTGCAGGGGATATTAATAATAAACACACTTTGACAAACAAGAGAAGAACTAAACAACATTACTACATTTCTCCAAAGATACTGACAATCTGATGGAGTAGTAATTGTACTATGTTCAAAGTAGTAGCATTACTATACATTTGATAGAAACTACAAAAAAACTAATTTTACATAGAAAGTTGTAATTGTTTTTTTAATCCCCAAGTATTTCCAATGCTTTCTACTCATTTATTTCACATTCGATAACGCCTCAATGGGGATACGAACCCTCTATCTTGGGGAATATAAAATAAATAATCAAATGCACGGACCCAGGAAAATGCTTCAATCCGATTGGCCGGTAATCCGTTACAGGAATACACGACTGGCCCCCGCGAGTAGACCACGAATTCTAAACCTGATTGTTCAAATCCTTGATTGTGATTGGCTAAACGCCGTTGTAAAATCCAGCATTACCTTACAATTTGACCTGATTACATTCCATATTACTGCGCAGCGAATGGCAAGGCATTCATATAGCGCATTTCATACCCAGTGTTCCATCTGGCTGTTGCGTTGCTTCAAGGGTTGCGTGGCAACGATTTATTTAGGAACTATAATTTTTAGTGGCGGAAGAATGACGGTTTATCATTAAACTGTTGTTTCTTAAATTGAATTGTCTTTAATTATGAAACCATATCAAATATGTGTAGTAACAGGTTTAGAAAAGCAATAAGCCCCGCGAGTCCGTGCTTTGCGCTGATTTTAGAACAGGTAAGGGGGTTTAACGTCGTGCCTAACAACTCCCTAACGCCCGACTCACATTGTTGCGTTGATGCGTCAGGGTTAACGCATCCCCATTCACTTTGCATGGGGTGACGTCATCCTTTGCCGAACTGAACTGTGGCTCCGTTTGGTTCGCGTGCGTTGCGTTTCATGCTTTGCTCGCGACAAGAGTTGAAGAAGGTTCAACTTTTCGACAGGCAATGCATGCGTCAGCCAATCATATTGCCGTTCATGCATAACTGACAGCACAGGCACTAGCCAATCATATCCCGTATATGCTCACGTCTACAGAGCGGCAAACTCAAAAAAAAAAACATGGCTGCCAAACTCCGTAGATGGTCGTATTTGTACCTTCAAGTTGGTTGTTTGACTTTTTTTTGGTTAGATTTTTTTAAAGTTACCGAGAAATAGACACTGTACAATGTAAAAACCCCTTTATTGTAACTGAGAAATACGTATCATAGGATTTGCGAGGTGTCTGAGCACACTGTCTAATGATGGGTTAGGGTTAGCATGCTACTACTCACAGGGTAAAAGCTTACTAATGACGTGATTGGTTTGTTGACCTGTCAATCTCACTATAACGTCTCCGTTATCAACAGAACCCCATGCGCCAAACTCCTCCTCCACCGTCCGTTGCATCAACGCAACAATGTGAGTCGGGCGTTACCTGTTCTAAAATCAGCGCAAAGCACGGACTCGCGGGGCTTATTGCTTAAATATTACATGAAGCGACTTGACTTCTCGGAAACCCTGACCGTTTAACTTTTCCCGCCCATTGTCCTATGTATATTATGCACAATAAGTGCCTTTATCATGTCGCCAACAACATTTTGTAAGATTTTCGTGGAGAAGAAAACTTACCCAGATAGCAAAATCATTATGGCCCAAATTTGGGCCAAAACTGGCATGCCATTTTGGCAAAGCTTTGGAATGATGTACGGCCCAAATTTGGGCCAAATTAGGCGTGCCAAAAGAAAAACAAAAGGAGGCCAAAACCCAGCCAAAACCAATTTTGGAATACCAAACCTTAGCCAGAAGTATCCCAAATAGATGCCAAAACCCCCCAAACCTTACCAAAAAGAAGCCATAAATGACCCAAAGTGATGCCAAACCTGACCCAAAGTGACCCCATAAATGACCCAAAGTGATGCCATAACTGACCCAAAGTGACCCCATAAATGACCCAGAGTGATGCCATAACTGACCCAAAGTGTTCCTATTTATTTATTTATTTATGTGGTTTTATGGAAAAACCTTTAATGTCCTAGTATTCTAGGCTCATATATGAAGTTACATGGTTAAACTGTGTTCTGTGTGTGTTATGCACAAAAAAATGAAACAATATATTTTAAATTGATATTTTTTTTTATTACAATTCACTCTCGCTGCTCCTGGTTGGGAGCCGGCTGGCGTTTTTTCCTCCCGCCCTCCCTATCCCCAGCCCAGTAAAACCATCGTTTCACAGCCTCCGCAATCTCTAAATCAGTAGCGGTCGAGCAGGTGGGGTTGCGCCTCACTGCGTCTGAAATTGAGGACATACACAAAAAAGGTTTTCAGTGTCAGTGATTTTAACAGATGTAACTGGATTTAAACAGAAATAATGCATGCTTCAATCTTCTTCACTATGCAAAGTTCCAACTGTAAGCGTTGCCAAACAAACTCATCATGTGGAAGATAGGTGTGAGGGTTCTGTGGGTTTTGTGTTTTCCACAGAAACATTGCAAACATACTTTGAGTTCAGTTCTGTTAAATTCTACTAAGAAAATAATTGTCTGACAGTTGAATGATTGTTTCAGCCTGATATCCCTATGGAGCCTTTGGAAAAAATGATCAGAGCCTAGAACAGGATGCTTGTGTGAACAAACAGTGATTAACAGTTTAAATGCTTACCCATCACTACTGCCTTTAGCTGCAATTTCTCAAATGCTATTTTGCCATTTAACCCTGGCCAGGAAATCTTTTTGGCAAGGTCATTTTTAATAGCTTGTTTCAATATTCGCCACACTGGGTCTTTTACATCGGCTCCCCCCGCCAATCCAAGAGTGATGACCTATAAAAGAACCAGTGGCATTATGTATCAAAAATAAAAGTACCATTGTTTGATAAATCACTCAGCGTACGATTCTTAGAGAAATCAAAAGCAGCTCACCAATTCCGGACGAAGGTGTGTTTGTGGAGGTCCTGGAGCATGTGGAGCATGGTCTTCTGCTGGTCCATAACAATTTGTTTGTTGGTCAACACCTCACGCAGAAGAGCTGAAAAACAAAAACAAAACATTTAGTTTTAAAAAGCAGTTTTAAATCCTCAAAAAAAGGACACATGTTTCAGCAGAAAGACATCACACAGTGATTGGGGGGGGGGGGGGGAGAGATACGCGTGCATGTGTATCTCCTTCATTTTTGCTGCGTCAATCGCGTGCATGGAGGCGCTAAGTGGCCTAAGCATGGGACAGTGCGTGACAGCCAATCATGAATTAGTCAATGTTCAAAATTCCCGGCGTTTGCGCAGCCTTTTGGCAAGCCAGAGAGATGCCAAAGCGCGCCCGTAAGTCATGAGATGCGGTCCCGCTCATCACAATTTCGTCTGGTTAACCAGACATAGGCTAAGCCATAACTAAGCCAGGGCTGACAACGGACACCGTTTAAAAAAATGTTTTTTAATATATATATTCAGAGGACAGGCAGCTAGAGGACTGTGATGAGATGTTTACTATAGGTGACAAAAAATGTTTTACCTTAGAAACCGCGCAAGAAGACTTAGAGCACCGTTAACATCTAAAATGCCTTTATGCACGTTAAATGCTAGCTAGGCGTTTTTTCCACTAGAAATAGCTAATAGAAAATAATGACCGGCTCACTGAATTATAGCAAATCCAACATTAGGCTATTTAAATGTAACGTTGCGGAGGGCATGACGGGCATTTAAAACAGATAAACGAATATGAGTATCTTGATGTGAGCAATAATAATGTCTAATAACTTTTTAAAAGAGGAACAAAATGCGACTTACCTTAGTGTAGCTGGTGTAATGTGTAGCTGGGGCTCTTCTCTGTGCATCAAATGTTCAAAATTCCCGGCGTTTGCGCAGCCTTTTGGCAAGCCAGAGAGATGCCAAAGCGCGCCCGTAAGTCATGAGATGCAGTCCCGCTCATCACAAGTTCGTCTGGTTAACCAGACATAAGCCATAACTAAGCCAGAATAACATGGCGCCCTTTATTTATTATGGCAGATCATAATCAAGCCACAGATCGCCCAAAAGACTTAGAGGGAGCTTTTCATGTGCCAAAAGAAGCCCAAAGAGGCCATATGTATACCAAAACAAAGCCAAAATGATTTGCTATCTGGGTTACCGAATAATTCCAAAGTAACAGGTGGTGGAACAAGCTGAATTTCAGAGTAATCCCCTACTGAGGTGGTCTATGGACAGGGGCGGCCCTAGCACATTTGGCGCTCTAGGCGAGCTTCACTCCTGGCGCCCCCCCCCCCCCCCCCCCCCCCCCCCCCCCCCCCACGAAAACGGAAAACTTTCAAACGCTATTTTGCCTTGTAAGACTGCAATTATTTCACATAAACACAACAACGATCGCAGCAAATAGACTGTGTTATCGTCACGCACCTGTATAAACTCAGTCCCAACACAGTACAACGACATGCAATAAGAACAGTAAGGAACAGGTACATCATTAGTTCATCATCACACATAGAAAATGCCCGCCGCAAGGCATTATGGGGCGACTATGCCGGCACGTTACAGTATGTATTGTCATTACTTGTTAAATTAAGCTTTGTGGCGAAATTTACTTTTTCGCTTCAATGTCGTTAAAAGAATAAGTTAATTTGCGCTTAGGCCTACGTGACATTGTTGGAGGAAGTTGTTTTGTAATTAGTTGCAGCAGACGAGGCGCTGTTGAGCGGCTGTTCCCATAAATCCATGTTAATGTTCGTCATTCACAATAATGTTTGATAACCCCCTGAAGAAGTTGTATTCATTTTTTCCCACGTGTTGTCTATCTGCTCATTATACACTGTTTCTCCAAAATTAGTTTGATCTCTGAAATACTGTGTTCATTAGTGTTTTCATGATAACATATTGTAGCAACCCTTAATGTGTTGTACATCATAAGTACATATGAGTGCACCTCGCGAGACCACAATATCATTAATTTCACCTGTCTTTACAACGGTAGAGAGAGCAATTTGGTGTGTTCTGTAATCCGGCCCGTCTAATCATGCACGCCGTTCTGTCAATACCAATGAAGAACATACCCCTCCGTTTTTGATTTTTGACTCATATACCCTAATGTTACATTTAGTTCTTAATGTCAAAATATTGGTTTGAGATATAGAAGGGGCGCCAATGTACGCGTCCGGGGGGGAAAAAGAAAATTATTATGTTTTTTTTTTTCTTCTTTCGGGCGCATTATTTGGCGCTCCCCCTCTAGATGGCGCTCTAGGCGGCCGCCTAACCCGCCTGTAGGAAAGGCCGCCCCTGTCTATGGAGCAACTAATTAAAATCTGGTGAGTTCTGCCAAAGCACACCTATGAGGAAATTGCAACTTCCTTTATAGAGATTTGAATATATAAAACATTTCCTGTATGTGACCGCTTCATTCAGCCAATCAGAATTATACACAGTGTCACCCCACAGTCTCTAAGCCCCATCTCCACTGCCACCTCAGCTGACCAGAAATACTGGTTGCTTGATTTGACAGTGGTGGTGAGCTACCTAAGGTATTATTAAAGGTTTCCTGGTGTGACACAGAGGCCTACAGAATGAGACAGACGCAGTTTGTTACGCTTGGTGAGAGCTGCATTTAAAACACCTGCTTATGCAACTGTTTATTACTATATTACAGAATGAAATACAATTTTGTTCTTATTCTCATTGCTTTTTATTTTCTCAGAGTCCCTTTGTAAAAGTTCTGAGCATCCTTAGAATCTTTTTGACATCCCCCACTGGTGGATTTGTAGGCCTCCACCAGCTTGACCTCATGATGACCCCCTTTTCACTCTCATCACCGGATATAAGGCTTGTAGCTTCAAGTAAAGCATCAAGGTGAGGAAGCAGTGTTTAAAAATCAGGCCTGTAATGTGAAAATGTATTATTCAGTTTGAGGGCCACAATCACCTAGCCTGGGTGCCATCCGTATGTACGCGCTCCGCTGATCTCGCTGAACAAACGTTTGTTCAGCGAGAAGGCAGCAATCAGTGGAACACGTACAAACTGATGGCACCCAGGCTAACATTCACCCAGCGTATCACGAAAACTGCAATGAAACATGTATAATACCTTTCATGTCAATAAAACAAATATTGTATATATTTTTAGAAACCTGGATAGGTAGGAGGGTAATGGCTCCCTAATATGGATGTTGGTGTTCGTCATTACCTCCCTGATGCAGTTCCACTTCACATTAAAACACTGATGAAGGCATGATTTGGTACTGCACACACAGCAGCTTTACCCATATCTGAAAACCACATACACAATGAAACAGGCGCTCTGCGGCTACCTGACTCTGATATTATAACCAGAAATACTGGTTGCTTGATTTGACAGTGGTGGTGAGCTACCTAGTGTGACACAGAGTGAGACAGACACATTATGTATAGGTGAGAGCTGCATTTTAAACGCCTGCTTATGCAACTGTTTATTACTATATTACAATACAAAAGACGATTTGTTCATATTGTCATTGCTTTTTATGTTCTCATAGTCACTTTGTAAAAGTTCTCATGGTCTTTTGCATCTTTTTGACATTCCCCACTTGTGGATTTGTAGGCCTCCACCAGCTTGACCTCATGATGACCCAAGGTGAGGAAAATCAGGCCTTTTATGTGGAAATGAATAATTCAGTCTGAGGGCCATAATCACTCAGCTTATAACTAAACTGCAATGGAACATATATGGGCCATTCTACAGAATTCGTGTAATATGCAGTCCCTCAACAATAAAAACTATTAACAAAACAATTAGGTATTTAGGCATAGATATTTAATTAGAAAATGTTATGGTCTATATAAACCCAATGCATTACATGAGATAGTGATAAGCTAAATATATACAAAATCATCATTTATAGGGTACTTTCTATTGGGAAGTAGCTGTCCCCAACCCTGACATCTAAATTTCAATGCCTTTAAATAACACTTTTCAATTTTTTTTGATTTTTTTCAATGATTTAATTTCAAAGATCTTTATGATTGGGTTGAAACAGAACTTGGAACATTTAGATTTATTGTGGGTTTAATTTTTAAATCAATTTTCTATACTCAAAAAATCATGTCCCTAGTTTTCATGTCACTACCGAAACACAAGAGTTTTAGTCCATTGGCTGACCCTGTGTTTTAGCCACGACTCTGCATTTTTTACCATGCATTGACACTGCATCTCTGTCCCTCATGGTTGAATGGTAAGTAGCTAAATCCCATAGTTTTTATATAACTGGTTCCAAAGTCTGAAAATCGACGTGTAACCTTAAGAATTGTCACTACCGAAACGCATGTTTTCTTCAATTAAGTAAACCTTTTGGGGTTTCATGGAAAATCTTATGTTTGTATGTGTGTTCACCTCTTCAAAGATGTGTTTGCAAGCCGTGTGCTTGCTAGAATTCTTTATTTATGCTTAAAGTTAGCTAGAATTGTCACTACCGAAACAGTCACTACCGAAACATATGGTAGTGACCAGATGATTTCGGTAGTGACAAAATGAAATGGTAAGTAGTTCAATCCCATAACTTTTAAATAAATGTGTTGTGTGGACTAAAGGGCGGCCCAGAGCACCTTTTGGATGATTTTGGGAGAGAAATGAACATCCATCCAACAGTGCAGTCACTACCGAAACACTGGATGTCACTACCGAAACAGTGCAGCACTACCGAAACACTGGATGTTTTGTAAAAAATGAAGTATATTGAGTAATCAACTAAAATGTTATGATACTGATTGGATTAATGTATGTTCAATTTCATCAATCAACAACTCTGGAATCAATATGATCAGTATTTTGCATTTTACAAAGAAATATTGCACTTAGATTTTCATGAATTGTATAAATTGAACTTGAAAATTTGGTAAAAATTTCATTTTTATGGATTTCATTGTGAAAACCTTCAAGAAATATTTGTAAAAATACTCTTAAGAGAAGGGAAGGAAACAAAATCTGAACAGGTCAATGATAATACTTTTTTACTACAGTAAATGTGATGTTTCGGTAGTGACAATTTTTGGAAGAGGAAAAACATTCCAACACATTCTGAAAATACAATATAAAAATTGACTGTTCTTTTACTAGATATGTGTACTTTAGATATAGTACAATATTCATACAGACAAAGTTTTGGGAATAAAACATAAAAGAATTCAAAATATTTCCGACCTGACTTTGCACCAATTCGGTAGAATGGCCCATATAATACCTTTCATATCATTTAAAAAAAAATAAAAAATACTGTACAGTATATATTTTTAGAAACCTGGATAGGTAGGAAGGTATCAACTTCATAATATGGATGTTGCTGTTTGTCATTACCTGCCTGATGCAGTTCCACTTCACATAAAACACTGATGAAGGCATGATTTGGTACTGCACACACAGCAGCTTTACCCATGTCTGAAAACCACATACACAATGAAACAGGCGCTCTGCGGCTACCTGACTCTGAAATTATAACCTGTTCAATAGGGGCACGGCAGATCAGCCATCTGGTATTTCACTCAAACCGCTTGAACATTCTCTAATTTATCGGGCCGATTATTGTTATATAAAAATGTTGACCCCATACCTTTGGTGAAGATTTTGCTGAAGGAAGATTCAGACTAGGCTACTCCTGTTAAGTCGTCGAAGAATGTTGAGATTATTGCGCAGTAATACACCTTGAAAACGTATGGAAATTAAACCAACTGTACTGGTTATGAAAGGCATTGTGTTGTGTTACTGTCAACGCACATGTTTCTTGTAAACCATATGGATGTTAGGTGAGGTGAGGTGAGAGCAGCATTCCTTGGTAAGGTTGGGCATGACTGATGTACTTTTGCCTGGCATTACTCCAAAATAAATTGGGTGTGTGTCGGGTGCTAGTGTTTTCCAGTTTTAAGTTTTTCCCGCTTTTATTATATTCCTTCTGAATGGTTTGTTTTTGAATGTTATACCCAAGGATTGAGTTTGTGATGTTGTAAGTCGATTTTGATCTTTGTGGCATCACTGATTTAATGATGGGTTTGCTGGATAGCCCCTTGAAGGCCCATTGTGGGTTTGCTGGATAGCCCCTTGAAGGCCCGCATATCAATGTGCATGTTGTCCCTTTTCTTTTTGTCCTGATTTAAGCAAACTATACACATTTGTGGAATTGTGGATCTCTGTGTCTGTGTCATTCAGTTCATTGGCCCTTGCTTGGGGATGATTTGGCTGTAAGTGGGGCTGCGTGGCCTAAACCCTGTGCAGGTGGACAGCCCCCAGTCACACATGCCTCAAATATACAAAGTGGCGATACACAATCACAAGAACGGCGACATATTAGGAACCATTCTGTCATTTTCCACATTACAACAGAGCAACAAACGACACAAAGAACAGGACACTCAGTCAGAACGAAACCTCCACCCACGGAGGAAGCCTTTGGGTAAACCTCAAAATATTACATGAAGCGACCTGACTTCTCGGAAACCCTTACAGTTTTACATTTCCCGCCCATTGTCCATTGTATTATTATTACTGTGTCAGCCACAGTCTTTTAGCCAATCCCCACTCTTACCAAAAACCAGAAATACTGGTTGCTTTCTTTGACAGCGGTGAGTTCATAGACCTATACAGATATGGACTAAATTGTTGGTACCTTTCCGTTAAAGAAAGAAAAACCCACAATGGTCACTGAAATAACTTGAAACTGACAAGCTCTAGTTTTGTCTCATCTGTCCAAAGGACATTCTACCAGAAGCCCTTTGGCTTGTCAATATGCATTTTGGCAAATTCCAGTCTTGCTTTTATATGATTTGCATTCAAAAGTGGTGTCCTCCTCCGTCGGCTTAGGCTCAAACAGCATTGGATGATGCGATCTGACACTGATGAACCTTGACCTTGGAGTTCACCTCCAATCTCGTTGGAAGTTGTTCTGGGCTCTTTGGTTACCAATACCATTCGTATTATCCGTCAATTGAATTTGTCATAAATTGTTCTCTTTCGGCCACATCCAGGGAGGTTGGCTATACGGTCCCCTGGACCTTAAACTTCTGGATAATTTGTGCAATTGTAGTCACATTAATATCAAGCTGCCTGGAGATGGTCTTCTAGCCTTTACCTTTAACATGCTTGTCTATAATTTTCTTCTAATTATCTCCTGAGACAACTCTGTCCTTAGCTTTCTGTGGTCCATGTTCAGGGTGGTACGCACCATGATACCACACCACAGTGACTACTTTTCACCCCTTTAAATAGGCAGACTGACTGATAACAAGTTTGACATTCAAAATAATTAAGTCATTCCCCTGAATAAGAACAAGTTACTTACTTAATGTCTACATTTTAACTTAAGTGTTGTTATGTGTCTGTGTATTTAATCAGACACGTCCATATTTCTGATGTTCTGTAACCTTAACGGTAAAGAGTCAAGATCACAAGCTAAATGTCCAGTGTGCACCCATTATTTGAGTTGCTTCCGACAAAAGTGCCTACTCAATAATTATATGTAAATGTGTATTTACCACAAAGTGATGGAGCCTACATGCAACATCTTTGTAGAAGATGTACTGTTGACATGGTGATCACTTTTTCAGAAAGTTGCCGGCGATGTCCAGATGTGCACCCCCGTTGTGGAGGCCACTAACGATACAGAGATACAGAACACAGAGAGGTCATAGGTCACCCAATCCGGTTCCCAGAGTTCCTTGGGCTGCGCATGGGGTGCAAGCACACAGAAGGTGACCAGACAGTTTTTAGTTATCCCAAGTCTGTTTCAAGGCTCCCTCATTACCGCTGTATACACAACAGGAGCAGTTGTTGGACGATTCGCTATTCAGAAAACATTCACAATCTCAGTATTCTTGCCGTGCATCCATAAGAGAAAACCACGGTTCATTCTCATCACGGTTCCATATACACAGCATTCAATATATCGTAAGATAAGATAAAGCTATATTAATCCCCGTAGGGAAATTCAGGTGTAATAGCAGCAAGGAGAGTTACAGGTAAGAGTGGGTAACAAGGTAATATGTATAATAAAAAATATATAATAATTAAGATAAGTACAACACTGAGCAAATAAATAAATACATTTTCATTGGGACTTAGGCATCTTTCTGTTCTAACCGTACCACGATTGGCACCTATTAGAACAACTCTTGGTTTCTCTCCAGTCATAGAGAGCACTTTGGGATCCAATCACATATTCCTCACCTTTTCACAAATACAGTCCACCAAACTAACCCTTAAGGTGTATGAATTTAAATTGCGTGTCTATTTTGACTGAAAAGAAAAAGCCCTAGACAGGCTGCCTTCCACGTGTGTGATAATTTAACTTATAATGGTAATGCTGCACAAAATTGAGAAGAACGTCTGCCATTCAAAGATACATACAGTGCCCTCTTGAAATTCTTGGCACCCTTCAGTAAAAAGGAGCAAAACAAGAGGTGAAACTAAATCTTTATTGTTTATCCTCATTTCATTCAAAATCATGGAACAAATATTTTTCTCAAAAATACATGTGCCACAATTATTGGCACTCCTTCATTTAATGTTTTGTGCAGCCTCCCTTTGCCAAGATAACAGCCCTGAGTCTTCTCCTATAATGTGTGATGAGGTAAACGATTACATTTAAATACATTTTATTTTGAACGTATTTATTATTTAATTATTGCATTTCTATGAAATAAAGGTATAACACCTCGTTGTTACTTTTTCTTGCGAGCTGCCTTTTTTGGCTTAGGGGCTTTACGCTTAGCTGCCTTGGGCTTAGCTACCTTGGGCTTAGCTGTCTTGGGTTTTGCTGCCTTGGGTTTTGCTGCCTTGGGTTTTGCTGCCTTTGCCTTCTTCGCAGTCTTCTGAGACTTCTTAACAGCCGCGGGCTTCTTAGCCACTGCTTTCTTGGGCTTCTTTGCCGCTGGGGGTTTCTTAGCAGCCAGCTCCTTTGCCTGGGGAGCAGCCTTCTTTAGGGGCTTCTTCTTGGCCTCTGCCTGCTTCTTCAGCTTAAGGCCGGACACTCCGGTGCCCTTGGTTTGGACTAGAGTACCCTTGGAAATGAGACTCTTGATGGCCAACTTGACGGGGGCGTTGTTCTTCTTATCGTTGTTTCCAACAGCAGCTAAAACCTTCTTCACCATAGGCAGAGAGACGCCTTTCTTTTCCTTGGATGCTGACACAGCTTTCACGACGAGATCGCTGACGCTGGGTTTTGCCTTCTTAGGACAGGGAGCCTTCTTCTTGGGGGCTTTAGGGTTAGGGTTAGGGTTAAGGTAAGGGTTATGGTAAGGGGCAGCGGCTGGAGTGGGAATCATCACGTGGAGATTCATTGAACCCTTCTCCTGCATCCCCTGCTGCACTTTACGCTCCAACTCGTTGTGCCGCTGCTTCTCCTCCAGGTGACTCATGCCCATCTCCTGGCTTTGTCGCTCCACGGTGCGCTGCAGGTCCTGAGACCGCTGCTCCTGGGCCTTGGCCTTCTGCTCCTGCACCCTCGCCTGCTCACGGGCCTCTGGGGGGTAGGGTGGGGGTAATAAGGGGAGGGGGGAATGGGAGAAAGGAAAGGGTCACGTGAGAGGGGTTTTGGCGAGAAGCAGTCCTATTGATCAATTGTGATCATATGTATATTATGATCATACAGTATTAGTGCATGTATGCATAGATTTTTGTATGAATGTACTTGACCTACAGTGCCGCTTGAAATATGTGAACCCCTTAAGCAGTTAAGAGTTTTCTGTTGTTTTAGCATGATTTTCCTATTTTTTCATCGTCAATTTTCCATAGATGAAATGTCAGGTTCATGTTTATCAATTGCATGTACTTGTTTAGAGGGAATTGTGTGAGTAGCCAGAAAACTACATGAAACATGGAATTAGTGTATTTGCAAAAGTAAGTGAACCCCCAGCTGCATTGGTGAAGTCATGTAGGTAACAGATTCAGTGAATTACATTTGGGTGCTTATTTAGTCAATGAAGCAAACCAATCAAATGAGACATTGTTAGGAAAAGGGTTGGGCAACACAGATTAAAAGAGAGAGGAAACCAACCAAACTACTGTAGTGCCAAGGTGAACTCACACAGATCAACAATGCCAATAGGTAAGGAGATATCCGAGGACATCAGGAGGAAGGTGCTAGATTAGACTAGCCTGGATAACAGCCTGAACTCCGCCTACAACATTTTTGGTCTGGGAGATTCAGTCTGGACTTGAGCTAGTTTGGAGAGATTCAACGTCTCGGAAAAGTGATCTGACCAATCAAATTGTAGGCTTTATACGTTGATGGACAGATGACCAACCAACGCTTGAGTTGATTAGAAAGATAGAATATACATCGAACAAAGATGGCGCCGTCTTGGGAGCTTAGTGGGACATATTTTATATGATTTAAGCTATCTACACGACTTTTGTTATGTCTACATTGACTCGGTTAGTTGTGTATGTGCAACACGAATGTTGCCGAGGATTGTAGGTCTTAACTGAAGCACTCTAGACCATTATTGATAGGTTATGCTAACGCGTAGACAAAAAAAACATTGAAACAAATGGAAGCTAGCTATAGCCTTGCTGCTAATAAGTACGTGAGCAGGCATATCTCACAGATATTGATAGCGCATTCATTTTGAAAGAGGAAGAGAGAAACGCGATCAAGGCATTTGTCGATCGGAAATATGTTTTTGCCGTCCTTCTTACGGTATCCGGTAAAAGTTTTAATGTATCAGATGGTCATACTATTTTGCTATGATTAGTTGTAGGTATCCAATTGAGCGAAGAGGCATTTTTTTTCTTGGTTCGTTGAAACACGCCCCATAATCACAGCCCAATGGCTCAGCATCAGACTCATATTCTGACTAGAATTATGAGTATGACATCGTCAGGCTAAGATTAGACTACAATTTAATCAGAATGTTACTGGCCATGTAAGTTTAAACAAACAAGTTACCAATATTGCTGTGGGTTCTGTGCAGTTCTTGTCAGACGTGTTTTCAAATGCCTGAGCCCCACACCTTCAAACTGAATCTTCATGTATGTGATTCTGAGTCTGTAAAAAAAAAAAGTTCCATGACAAGCTTTTTTTGTCAAGACTGATAGAGCCCATAAAGCTCCTAAACGTGTCCATTTTGGAGAACGGAATTCTGATTAGGGAGCTAACCGTTGTGCCTATGTTTTTACTGACCTACCTGTAGCTATTTTTGGCAGTGCATTTATTTCGCTGAACAGTACAATGTATACATGAGTGTATTGTTGGCAATTGGGCTATTCAGACTATTTGAGATGTCATGTCTATTTATAGGTCAGTTTGAAAATGTAATGGGCTGTTTCATGGGGCCTTCTCTGAGAATGTAAATCACATTTTTCGTCCACGTCCCTTTGGATACCCCTGGGGGTATGCGTACCACAGTTTGGGAAACACTGCTGTAGGCCATTTGGTGCAGAACCGAACAGGTTAGTATAAGGCTGTTTAGCAAAGGGTCATCGGCAGAGTGGACGTATAAATGCATTAATTTGTATGACGCAAGGGTACTGGTGACAGTATATGTAGATATACTGACTGACCTTTCCTATCATACTTCCACCCGTTATGCTGTGTATTCTACCTTACCATAACTAAACTGTAACTTGTTTGCTGATTGTGTTAGAGACAGAACTTCATAGAGACACCAACCACTGGTTGTGGTGAGAGAACGGAGCAAGGAAAATTGAGGACACATCGCAGCCTTTGAAATCAAGCCCAACACATAAGAGAAACTACACTATGGACCATATCTCCTAATCTCTCCTTCTCTCTCTACATCGAAGCGTGTTGTGTGTGCTTCTTGTCTTTTACGGAGAATAAACCGACATCCTACCCATCAGACCTGAAATCCATCATCTTCTTTGATAAATCATGCAACCGCAACTAACATCAGAGCTAAAATAGAGGTCTGTTATATTATAGGAGAACAGTGGTGTTTTCATGGGAAATCTGTCGGAACACACTGATTTTTAATTTCTCCCCGGGTTGTTTAATATCTATGTGAGGCCATTTAACATCATCCGCAAGTGGTTGTGATCACTTTGAACCCAAGGCTGCCTTTTATTAGTGAGTTGATTTTGAGAAATTAAACTTTGCTTTAGGCTATGCAGCAAACAGTGTTTCAGGGTTGCCTGGTTATTGCTATCTAGTCAGCAACCATAACTTAACATAGTTCATCAAAACCTGAACATGTATAAAACTCCCAACATATATAAAATTGGGTTACTGTGTAGTGCTGTGTAGAAAGGATCTTTATGGATCCCGGGAACAGCAAGCGGTGTGTATTGCAGCTGCCATCATCCAGTTAGGCCGTATTGTTGTATCCTGCTACCCTTGCTATCCTTGTAGTACTTGCATTCCCTAGATTTTTGTAATAGCTGTGTGTGTCTGTGTGTGTATATTGCAGTTAATAGACCACTGGATCCAAATGTCTGACAGTGGGCCATTACCTCCTTCTTGCTGTGGACTTCCTCCCATGTTGATGGTGACAGGGCCTTTGATGTTGCAGCCGGCCACTGTTGGGGCGTTCACCATCCCTCCAGAGTGAGCAGTGGCTTTCAACTTGACCCCTCCATCCCCTCCGGCCAGACCTGGGGAAGACTGCTGGGTTCCCACTTAAAACGAGGGAGAGGGAGAGAGATAGATGGAGAGTGAGAGAGAGAAAGAGAGAGTGAGAGGGAGGGAAAGAGAGGGGGAGATAGCGAAGAGAAAGATGGAGAGTGAAGAACAGAGAGACAAGGAGAAAGAGCATATAAAGAGATGGAAAGTGAGGATGAGAAAATGGCTATGAAAACATTGTTCCACCATAACTATTAAGTTATTTATGGTATTTGATCAACTTACAGAATCCAACGGTCTACACCTACCCTGCCCCACCACAATAGCATGCACTTATTCTACGAATTATACATCATACTCTTTGCTAGCCTATTAACCTGTAATGTATATAATTGTCACCATCGCCATAGCTTTCCGTCTCATTACTACTAACCTTTGTAAAAGTACCCTCATGAGCACACTGTATACCCACTAAGCTGTTCTACAATACTTGAACGCTCTCCCCATTTTATCCACTCTTAATTTTTAATGAGTCATGTATATACCATCTTTATGATTGTATGGATCATGTATATTTGCCACATGTATGCTAGCATGCTTGTCTTGATACATGTATGAATGAATCTGCCATGGTTCTGATGCTCCCTACCTTTCTGACTGAGTATGAATGAAAATGTGCTATCTATCCCATGTCCTTTTATCTGATACATTAATGGGATTTGAATGTGAAAGAGGGAGGGTGAAAGAGACCTATTAACGCTTTACCTGGAAGAGATACCATGTGCACATTACTAACTACCATGTGGGGAAAGAAACATCCATGTATAGGCCGCACCCGGATATTGTCCGCAGGGCTGCAGCAATTTACAAAAGCAATGTATAAACTGCCGTTAACAGTCAGGAAATTACGGTGAAATACACAATACCATAAATTCACCTAGGTTTATTTAATATTTAATATTCATGTGTGTATTGCAGTTAATATGTCATTGGATCCAAATATGAAATGTATGACAGTTGGTCATTACCCCCTCCTTGCTGTGGCATGGGCCGTCCTTCACTCAAAGCAGGGGCGTCAGCCTTCCCTCCAGAGTGAGCAGTGATGTTCACTGAGAACAAAGACAAAAATGGAGAGAGACAGAGAGAGAGAAAGAGCAGAAAAAAGAGATAGAAAGTGAGAATGAGATATATAGAGACATGGTGGTCAGAGAGAGAGGAAGAGAGATTAAAGAAAGAGAGAGGGAATAGAAAATAAATTGATTGAAAAAAGGTCACAGAGGGTAGAGACAAAAAGAAGGAATGATGAAGAGAGAAAGAGAGCGGAGAAAGAGAAGATGGAGATAAAAGAGATAAAATGAAAATTAGTAAGCAGAGAGAAAGTGAAAGAGAGAATGAGAGAGAGATAGTGTTAGGAGAAACAGAAAGTCTGAATGTATACAATTCTTCCCACATACGCAAACAATTGCCTTTTGTACACTCACATCTTTTCAGATCTCTCTCCAAGTCCATGGCCAACTGGTTGTGGTTTATTTTCATCAAGATGGTCAACATGATGTCCCCAGCTCCCGTTTTGTACACCTGCACCATCAATTCCACAGTGTTGAGTGTGTCGGCCTTCTGCAGCTTTCCCCATGTGATTTGGCCCTGGTCCCGAAGGAGGTGCTTGAACCTCTTAAAATCCTCCTCCGTGAGGTTGTCCACAGTGTTCCTCAGCACTTCCTTCAGGGATGCGATCATTGTGGGGTCCATATTATTAGTCCGCTACAAACTGGATGCTTGGGGTCAGACTGGGCCAGCTGCCAGAAAGGCTAGATGCTGGGGAGATTTTTTTTTCATGAGCAACTGTTAAAATCATTACATTTTTACAATGCAATTCTACTTTCCCTCTCTCTATTTGTGTGTGTGTGTGTCTCTGTGCGCGTTTGTGTGTGTGTGTGTGTTTATGTCTATGTACCTGTTACATAAGAGGTGATAGTACGCAATCCAGGCTTATTAAGGTAGAATTATCTTAAAAAGAAAGACGTAATACATCTGTTATTCACAACTTGATTGTGGAGTTTTTAACTGCACGGACCGAATTATCACTTCATACTTGCAAAACCACAGGATTTTAATTTGTGACTTTTGCTATGAATGCTCATGAGCAAAATCTTATCACGTGATTTTTGGCAGCTTTCAAAAATGAAAAAAGTATGTCTCCTGATCTGCAACTACACTTGCTTTCAAGAAACAAGAAGAAAAGCTGTGGCTGTTCTAACACAATCATCCAGTAGGTGGCAGTGTTTCATTGGCCAGGAACAGGAACATTACAAAGATCATGCAATTCCGTTCACTTCAATGCAAGAGAAGAGAAGTCCCTTTGTTTAGCCATTATTTGCTTAACTTTGGGTAACTGTAATATGTGTTGTCAAGGATTCAATGAACTACTGTTTCGAACCAGGTAAGTAGCATTTGTGAGAGGAAAAGCAGCCTTGAGGAGTAACATTAGTTGTTTATTTACAGTGTCTTGCATAAGTATTCACCCCCTTGGATGTTTTACCCTTTTATGGCTTTTATAAATCAGTCATGGTCAATATAAGTTGGCTTTTTGGACAAAAAAAATCACAAAATAGCTTTCTTTAATGTCAAAGTGAAAACAGATTTCTACACAGTTATGTAAATTAAATAAAAATATGTAACGAAAATAAGTGATTGCATAAGTATTCACCCCCTTAAATAGACTGACCTAATTCAACAGAGGTCCAGCCAATTGGTGCTAGAAGTCTCAAAATTAGTGAAATGGGGATCAGTGTGCAGTAAATGTGTCCCAAGTGATTGTAGTATAACGACACCTGTGTCTGGAAGGTCCATTCACTGGTTATTATTCAGTAATCAGTATTCCAGTATTCCTGGCTACTGATACACCATGAAGACCAAAGATCACCCTAAGAAACTCAGAGAAAAGGTTATTGAAAGGTATAGGTCAGGGGAAGGATACAAAAAAATGTCCAAGGCACTTAACATCCCCTGAAATTCTGTTCAATCCATCATCAAGAAATGGAAGGAGTATGGCACATGTGTAAATCTGCCTAGGTCAGTGTCAGGAAAAAATCCTAAACTCTTACTAAGTTTTGTTAGAATTACTTAGAATAAAATGACACTACAAACCAGGGCAAAGTTATAACAGAACTATTACGCTCAGGCCTTTGAGCGGAGAGGAATCGGTGTCACCACTCGATATCACCTCTGAGCTCTCGCTGGCTTCATAGCTCTTTTATTACAGAAATCAGTGGTTACACAATACATTGACCCATCCCAGGTCTGTTGTTGCCATCTGGCCTCTGTTCTCCAAAGATAATAATCCTTACCTAAACCCCCTTCCTCAAACTCTGAGTAACTTGCTTAATTAAAAACCAACAGTCAAGAAGAGTTCACGGAACACATGGCATCATCAATCACTATCCCAATCTCAACGTAAACATTCATGACATCAGTTTCAGTTTCACATACTCCTTTCTCAAGACTCAGCATTCCTCTTAACAGAACAAAGAAACAGAACACATATACAAAACACAGAACACATTAGAAAATAGCAGTTAAAAGAATTAACTTTTAGTCTAAAACTTCATGATAATATTTAATAATGTCTTTCACAATCAGGCCGTCCTTACAAACTGAGTGACCATTAGTGGTGGTTGAATCTGAGTCAATCGGATTCAAAGATCCGAATCCTAACATTCACCCATGAGTCACGAGTCCGTGGTCTCAATTAAATTTCGGTTCTGGCTGCTACGGACGACATTATTAAAACAATGCACGAATGTCGTCAAACTGTAGGTCTATAAAACATCCGTTTTTCATCTGCATAGTAACTTAGATTAAGCATACGGACCCGGAGCTGCGTGGTTGAATAAGAACTTCCTGTAGAGCTGTAGGCTACACAGATACAGATCCATAGACTGAGCGAATGCATGGGTCGGATTCGTATCCGGTTGAGTGAAAGACTAACTCAAAGGATTCAGGTGGAATGGGTCGGACTTGTATCCGGCTGGGTGAAAGACTAACTCAAAGGACTCAGGTGAAATTAAAAAGGATGCAAACATCGGAGATGTCGCCAACGTGACAGCTATCTGAGACTGATAGTCACGTTGGCGACATCTCCGATGTTTGCATCCTTTTTAATATTCAAAAATGTCCGACCCATTCAATATGAGTCATTTGAGTTAGTCTTTCACTCAACCGGACACGAGTCCGACCCATTTCCCCTGAGTCTTTTGAGTTAGTCTTTCACCCAGCCGGATACGAGTCCGACCCATTTCACCTGAATCCTTTGAGTTAGTCTTTCACCCAACCGGATAGCCTACGAGTCCGACCCATTTCACCTCAGTCCTTTGAGTAAGTCTTTCACCCAACCTCAATTGATTTATACAGCAAGCAGGCCCGTTGTCATATTCATTTTCTACATTTGTAACAGCATTAACGCTACTTTCAGTGTGTGTGTGTGTGTGTGTGTGCTTGCGTATTTCCCCTGGATATCCTCAAAACTGCATTACAGTGGTTTGCTGTGAGCGTGCGCATTAGGCACTAGGGAGTGGGCTGCTGGGCTCATTCAGCGACAAAATTTCTACTGATTCAGATTCAAAGGACTCAAAAGATTCAGATCTTTTTAGTGATTCACTCAAAGGACTATGAATCTTCTAAGTGAATCGAAATTCCCATCACTAGTGACCATGCAAGGCACACCTCAAAATCAACACAAAAATGTACTTGTTACAGGCGGCGGCGGCGGCGCTTGCTTCTTAGCCTTTTTGGATGCCTTCTCATGGCTACAGTTTCAAAACCTTCTGTAGACTTCTTAGCAATCGCAAGGCTTCTTGACCTTTTTCGTTTCCTCTTAAGGCTGTAGGTTTCAACAACTTCTGTAGACTTCTTAGCAATCGCAAGGCTTCTTGACCTTTTTCGTTTCCTCTTAAGGCTGTAGGTTTCAACAACTTCTGTAGACTTCTTAGCAATCGCAAGGCTTCTTGACCCTTTTCGTTTCCTCTTAAGGCTGTAGGTTTCAACAACTTCTGTAGACTTCTTAGCAATCGCAAGGCTTCTTGACCCTTTTCGTTTCCTCTTAAGGCTGTAGGTTTCAACAACTTCTGTAGACTTCTTAGCAATCGCAAGGCTTCTTGACCCTTTTCGTTTCCTCTTAAGGCTGTAGGTTTCAACAACTTCTGTAGACTTCTTAGCAATCGCAAGGCTTCTTGACCTTTTTCGTTTCCTCTTAAGGCTGTAGGTTTCAACAACTTCTGTAGACTTCTTAGCAATCGCAAGGCTTCTTGACCCTTTTCGTTTCCTCTTAAGGCTGTAGGTTTCAACAACTTCTGTAGACTTCTTAGCAATCGCAAGGCTTCTTGACCTTTTTCGTTTCCTCTTAAGGCTGTAGGTTTCAACAACTTCTGTAGACTTCTTAGCAATCGCAAGGCTTCTTGACCTTTTTCGTTTCCTCTTAAGGCTGTAGGTTTCAACAACTTTTGAAGACTTCTTAGTCTTCTTGAGGCTGCACGTAACATCATCTTCACCTTTCTTCAGAGACTTCTTAGCAGTCGCGGGCTTCTTAGCCAATACATTTAGCCTTCTTTACGGGCATCTAAGCCTTCTTTACAGGCATCTTAGCCTTCTTTACGGGCTTCTTCTCAGCCTCTGCCTGCTTGTTCAGCTTGAAGGAGCCGGATGCTCTGGTGCCCTTGGTTTGGACCAAAGCACCCTGGAAAACAACTTCTCTCTTGTCGGCTAAAGCATTTTCAGCGCGGGCAGATTGACGCCTTTCTTTCCCTTGAATGCTTACACAGCTTTCAAGACGAGATTGCTGACGCTGGGTCCTGCCTTTGTAAGGCGTGGAGCCTTCTTTATTGGGGCCTTTAGCCGGGGCAGCAGCTGGAGTGGGGGCATTCACAACGAGATGGCCCAGATTCTTCTTGAGTTGTTTGATCTCCCGGTCAAAGATCTTAGCCTGGTACTTGAACCCCACCTTGTACCTGAACTGCTTCTCCTCCAGTCGCGTTATGCGCTTCTCCTGGCTGCGACGCTCCTCCTGGATGCGCTGCAGGTCCTGAGACCGCAGCTCAGCCTGGTACATGAAACTCTTCTCCAGCATCCCCCTCTGCTCCTTCAGTTTGCGCTCCAACTCCTCGTGCCTGAGCTGCTTCTCCTCCTGGCTGCGAAGCTCCAGGGCGCGCTGCAGGTCTCGAGACCGCTGCTCCTCGGCCTTGGCCTTCTGCTCCTGCATCCTCGCCTGCTTACGGACCTCTGGAGGGATAAAAAGGGGGAGGGGGGATTGGGAGAAAGGAAAGGGTCACTGCAGAGGGTTTTTGGCGAGAAACAGTCTTATTTCTCAATTGTGATCATATGTATATTATGATCATATAGTTGTTACGTATGTATGCATTGATTTATGTATGAATTAGGGATGCACAATACCACTTTTTTACAAACCGATACGAGTACGAGTATTTTTATTTGTGTATACCGATAATTTCTAGATTTGGTTTCCATGAAAGATTTTATTTTATCCTCTGCAGATTATGTCAAGCCTATCGTACAACATCGCCAGAAGGCTATCCCAAGCCAAAAATAAACAGAGCTTTCTGGTTTTAACAAAAACAAAGAGTCAATATCATCACATTAGACAAAATGTAAATATAACCAGATAAAGGCTAGATGCGCGATGTGGAGTGAAATGGGAAACCCCTATGCTTAATATGCCAGTTGTCACTGTTGCATTTAAATCCTCAAACTTGGAGTGCCATCATACCTGCCAACATTTGAGTAGCAAAATCCGGGAGATTTCGGCGGGCCGGGGGCAAATGTTGGTTTTAAGGGATGTTGTGCATATAGGCCTAAGTGTATAAAGACAACGTATTTATTCTGATATTTTATTTTATTGTGATTAAATTAAACTGCACTGGTCAGCGTTAACTGTTTTTGAATGTTCTATATGAATAATTTAATATGATAATATAATATGCATAATATTTGCGTTGGAATGCGTTGATCCGTCCATCCCCATTCAAAGTGAATGATAGCAAGCTCAGACACCTCGCAAATCCTCTCAGACGTATTTTTCAGTTACAATAATAATACAAAAATATTTTTTTTACATTGTACAGTGTCTGTAAAAACTAGTAAAACTAACAACTTTTAGGTACAAATTCGACCATCTATGGAGTTTGGTCCGCCAGCTTTTTTTTTTTAGCTTCGGTCTCTTGAGACGTGACCATAAACGTGATCTGATAGGCTAGAGCCTGTGTTGTCTTTGCATTAAAGGCAATTTGATTGGCTGACGCTTGCTTTGCCTCTCATGCTTGCGTTTCATACATGATCTGGCAACTTTAGAACATTGACACACATTTTGATTTGATTATTAATAAAACACATTTGTAACTCGTGAAATACGGGAGATTACCGGGAGAAATGACAAAACGGGAGGGCGGCGGGAGATGGATCATAAAACGGGAGAAACCCGGGAAAAACGGGAGGGTTGGCAGCTCAGAGTGCCATTCTCCTCACACCTTGCTAACATAGCCCAGGAGTTTCCTAAAGACACAGAGCTACGTAAGCAAAAGGTAAATACTTTGAAACATCAGTCAGATAAAAACAGACTCAGCTTTTTCGAAAATTCAGGAAGTACTCTGAAACGGTCACGTTGGCATTGTATCAGGTGGCATGGAATATTGCTTGAGCAAAAAAGTGAAAGAGAGGTTGTGAAGTCTTGTGTACGTGATGTCGGTGCTATCCTCAACCCTGACAATGACGGATGAAAGCAGTCTGTGTCAGACCTGCAGCTGTCACAGCACACCATTGAGCAGGGGATATCGGACATTAACAACGTATTTGAGACACAGTTATGTAGTTTCTTTTTCTTTCTGTGAGTGAGTTAGTTGGAGTGTATGTCTGTTTGTGAGTGAGAGAGAGAGAGTTTGTTGCTACAGTTATTTTTCCGCCACCTTGCTCTCCTGTAACTTTCATGAAAGGCAGAATTGTGAAAATGTCTCACTCATTTCCCAATAGGCTACCAATGCAAATTATATAGGTTTGCGTGTAGATTTTGCATTTGATGTGTAAGTTTTGGAAGCCTTTTGCATTAATATATCAGCATTGATGGCTTAGCCCCAGTAAGATTAATGTTAGCTCTAGTGCTGTCAGACAACGATAGCTGTTTGCGTAGCCTACCAGCTAGCGTGAACGTTACTTCAGAGGTATAGTACGTGAAGCCCTCAACAATAGCCTACATTTGTTGTAAGCAATAAAACAATGAAATTAGAATTAATTGTAAACCATGAAACATCCAGGATCCACACCACTTGCATTGTGGCCTCCTCTGCTCAAGCTCAGTCTCTCCATAAAGCACAGGCATTTAATCAACTCACATACATGTCATGTTGCACATTGCTTTGTTACACTGTTCTAAACTCTTTATTTTAATACAAATAGAACAATTTTTCGCTTAACCTACAGTCTGCTCTGACCACTGATTTTATTAACCACCATAATGTGTTACTGTGCAGATTAAACGAAGGCTATGCGGCTAGGCTTAACAATGCTAGTTAAATTTCGACTACTGTCACATGTCACTGTATTAGCATGCTCATGTCTTCTTCTCCAATTTCTTCAGTTGTCTGTAGCAACGTTAAAGCGCCACCAACAGGCGTGAGGGATGTACTACAGCGGATTCAATCTGATCCGCTGGGTTCATGTGCACACAAATTTCTCTTGAACCTGCTCCTTGTGCACGCGATTAAAAAGTGGATCTGTGTGAAAAATGAATCCGGGTTCAGGCAACCTTGACTCCATGTGCACGAGGCCTAAGGAAAAAGCCCACATTGTGAGTGTGACGTGCACGGCTCAATAAACGAAACATAAAGGGGAGACCACGCAGAATTTATGATAATAATATAATATAAGTTATTTATTAATGGTTACAGTTATATATTGTATCTAATAATAAGAGCAAACCTGTGGTGAATGTCAGTGTTGTGAAGAGAAACAAAAGATGTGATGTAAATTCAGTTAAATGGCAATCTTTAAACAAACAACAACGATAAACCAAAATCAACGACAATCCAAATCAACGACAATCTTAAAACCAACGACAATTCCAATTCCAATTCCAATTCCAATCACTATCAAAATCTAACGCTCTCCAACGACCAATCCACAGCTCCACTCCAACGCTCTCTCGACTGGAGACTGATCAGGGCTTTTGTAGCCCATCCAATCATGGGTCCACCTGTTTCCAATCACCTGCTGTACACCTGCTTCCAATTACTTGCTGGAGAGACAGAACAGGCATGCAATATCACAGGGCGGGGCCTAGACCCGCCAGGGTCGTAACATGAGGAATAGAATTTAGCTAAAAACACCATTAGAGGCTGAAATAATGTCCATTCTTTCTAACTACAGCACATCAATCCGAGTGCCCAATGAAACCCCGGAAGTACACATGGCTGTCCTGTTATTAGTAGCAATGCCATTGATTGACATAATAGTTTGCCTCAATTTAATGTATGTTATGGTAGCCTAGATATCTTTCAACTATATAAATGTTTTCATGATACAAGCCTCTACTATACTGACTAAACTTAAAGTTCATTTCTGCAAAGGGAGCTTGGGTAGGTGTTGACACATAGGCATACACTGACAGCTTCTTTAAGTGCACTAGCAAAGTCTAAATTCAGGTAAAACAGACTTGTAGGCCCTTAGCTTGAGAGTGAAAATGGCAGGCAGAAACTCAAGACACATCCGCACTTTTGCACATAAAGAAACGCTCCAGAAAGGTGTGGTGAAATGCACTGCAGAACTGAACAGGTTGGAAAAACCCTATTTAGCACTGGGTCATCGGCGGAGAGGACATATAAATGCATTTCAGAAAAACGCAAGGCTACTTGTGACAGTGGGACAGTCCACAGCGTAGAAAAGAAAAAAACTTAAAACGTGACCATTAGCCCAAATCAATGGAGAGTGTGAAAAGATATGGGAGTTTGTGAAATTGAACACCTGGACGAAGAAAAATCTCGTTCACTGCGGCCAGGCCAAGAGACTTTTTTAGGACAATGCGCTCATATTTCTCCAGTCTTATTAGACTACAATATAGGACCTTTTCGCGTGACGTCACAACAACACATATCTTACTTCAGGGTGGATAACGTTGCCCCTGTATCAAACTCGTAGTGACAGCGATCGCAATATCCAACTTAACGATGAGCGATTTTCAGGACTGTTTGTAGCTTTCCACTTATCTGTCGGACCATAAGAATTTCCCTTTGGGGATTAATAAAGTACCTACAGTCCCTGACAAAAGTCTTGTCGCTTGGGTACAAGTTGACCTTAAGTGCCCCTCAAATATATTTGTAATCAAGAAAATGGCTAATTTCAATCCCTTTTTAAATAATGTTTTGGTGCCAAACGAAACTGCTGAAAAACATTCTAACGTTCACAGCTTGGTTAAGCCCACCGAGTCAGTTTTTGCAAAGACAAAAGTCTTGTCGCCTTGTCATATGATGCACCCAATCCTAGATTACAGCCTCACCTGTGATCAATAACTGATCAATCAATTAGTGGGTATGTATAAAAAGAACCCCAGCACACCAGACCTTCACATCAACTGCAACTTGACCTATGACAACATGCCTAAGATTCACCCTGAGACCAAGGCGTTGATTATCAAGAGGCTGAAAACCAGATCCACTGCTGAGGTGGCTGACACCTTCAAAATGTCTCAGCGTCAAATACTAAGAATAAATAAAAGATTTGAAGAGACTGGAGATGTTTTTGACAAGCCCAGGTCCGGCAGACCCGGCAAGACAAATGCTCGGGAGGACCGTTTGTTGGCTCGAAAATCCAAGGCCAACCCCTTTTCCACTGCAGCAGAGCGCCACCAGGCCTGGTCACCTCAAGTCCACATGTCAACCAGGACAGTTTGTAGAATTCTGTCTCGAAATGGCCTCCATGGTCAAATCAGTGCCCAGAAACCAGCACTAAACAAAAGGCAATTATAAGAACGTGTGGCAATTGCCAAGGCCCATAGCCTGCTAAAAGGATGGACGCTGGAAAAGTTACAGAAGGTGGACTTCTCAGATGAATCTTCGGTTGAAATACATCACAGCCGCCGCAAATATTGCAGGCGACCTACTGGAGCCCGCATGGATCCGAGATTCACCCAGAAAACAGTCAAGTTTGGTGTGGAAAATATCATGGTCTGGGGTTACATCCAGTATGGGGGTGTGCGAGAGATTTGCAGGGTGGAAGGAAACAGGCACGTGCAGAGGGGGGGGCTAAGGGGGCTTGAGCACCTGCCCCTTTTGCCCTTGATGCCCAAAGTGCCCTTTTGTCAATGTTTTTTTTTATTATTATTATTTTTATTATTATTTTTTTTATTTGAGTGTGAAAAGTCTGTATCCGGCCCAAAATAATAATAAATTTAACGAAATGATAATAATTTACATCTACCTTGGTCGGTCACATGATCCACAACGTGCCCTCACTCTGCCCTGACGTGCCCTGCTGACCGACGCCTCTGATAAGTTTCTCTGGAGCTCCCGTTTTCTAGGTAAGCCGAGTAGCCTTGTGATGCCAAATGTGCCATGATGACTCGGGAATAACTCGGTGTAAAGTTTGCTATAGGGGCTTATATGCCTCTCTCTTGTACGTCGCTTTGAACAAAAGCGTCTGCTAAATGACTGCATGCAAATATGAGCCAAAAATAGTTGATGAACTCCCGTAAATAAACTTGTCAATGTATGAAGTTTGTATCGTTTAATATCGAGCGTGGTCTTTAAATCTGAGAGCATTTTCGTTCATTTCACGTCATGAATTTGTATTGGTTGGTGAATTTTGGTAACGTTATTTCATATCAATCAGAGAGAGAGAGAGAGAGAGGGCCAGATAGTGAGAGCGAGCAGAAGACTTTGAGCAGAAGAAACAAGAGGACGAGTGCGAGAACTTAAACTGAAACACAGGGAATTTCTGATAGCAACAGTGTATTTGAGTGCGACAACTTAAACTGAAACACGGAATTTCTGCAAGCAACAGTGTATTTGAGTGCAGACAATCCGTTTTGAGCAGGATCTCTCCCCCCCCCCCCTCTCTCTCCATCCGTCTCACTCCCCCTCTCACTCTCTCCATCTCTCACTCCCTCCCTCTCTCTCTCCATCCATCTCACTCATTGAAAATTGTATGTTGAAATGGACCCACATTGACTATAAACATTGCACCCTTTTGACAACTTTCATACTCACAGTGAATCACAGCTGTCTACAGTACTTGCTGCCTGTAAAATTATAGTTTAAAGGCCTTGTTCCCATATAGTTACCCCGCTCATTTAAAACCTAATGAGTATTATTATATATGCACCTGTTTGTGGAATGGATGTATTTGTGTGTGTGTATGTGTGTGTGTGTGTGTGTGTGTGTGTGTGTGTGTGTGTGTGTGTTGGCAGCTGTGGAGACTGTAATGTGTCTGGGGGTATAAACCAACCCCTTGTGGCAACACTGTCCTATAGTGTGAAATGAATTCAGCGTCACACTGGTGGAAATGACCGTCACACCAGTGGACATAGGCTATAGAAAAGGCCTAGATAAATACATTTTTACAAATCCATGCTACTTGTGCCCCCTTTTTAACTTTGAGCACCTGCCCCTCAAGAGGTCTCTGCACGGCCCTGGAAGGAAATATCAATAGCCTAAAATATCAAGAAGTATTAGCTACCTCTTACATTCCCAACCATACAAGGGATCAAATTTTGCAGCAGGATGGTGCTCCATCGCATACTTCCATCTCTACATCAAAGTTCTCAAGGCGAAGAAGATCAAGGTGCTCCAGGACTGGCCAGCCCAGTCACCAGACATGAACATCATTGAGCAAAAAAAAAAAAAACTTTTGTCTTGCCACAATCTGACCTTTCTTTGTTCATTAAATGATCAATCTTTCTTCAGTGAAGCAAATTTATTTTAGTATATTAAACATCATTTGGGAGGGTTTTAGCTTTCATATGAGCCATTTCTGAAACCAATGGATACATTTAAAGTCAGGTTATAAGCTGTTGTTTCTACAAAATGGATAAGTGACAAGACTAACGTTTTAGCTATCGGTTTTTCAAGATGGCCGCACCGATGGCCACGCGGTTGCAAGTGTCATAGCAACTGGCTTGCTCTACTCATTGGATACTACCCATTACATTGGATATTACCTGCTCAATAACGCTTTGCGCAGAAATTTTGGCCAGTAGGATTGTTACCAGAGACAGTATATAACCAAATACGGACGTGCAGAATCGTTGCATCAATTGTTTGTGACATACAGAATCGTCGCATCAATTGTTTGTGACTACAGCATAGATTGCTTGTGGCTACAGACTACACAACCTGCAAAATGGAAATATCACCTGAGGACTCAATCCTCCTGCAAAACGCCCAAAACAAGATTGCTTACCTGACTGATGACATCCGTAGACTTTCTGCTGAGCTGCGAAAGAAAGAAGCGATCCTCTCCAGTTTCAGTGAAAAACTCTGGGAGAAAGAACTTTTACTCTCCAGCTTCACTGATCTCGCAACCGATCAATCAAAGCAGATCTCCACCCTCAGTGCAGCCCTCCAGGACACTGTCCTCTGGGACCCATCAGGCATCCGAGCACCTGTCTCCTCCACTCCTGGCCCTCAACCCTGGACGGAGGTCATCGTTCGCGACCGAAGAAGAAGGCACACTAGGGCGGTCACACCTGCTCTGCCCCTCGGAAATCGGTATGAGGCCCTCTCCGCAGTCGAACCTTCAAACACTCCACCGGCCAAGTCGAATGAACAGCAGGACCTGCCGCGTGCCTCGCCAGCCAAGTCATCACCTCCAGCAACTTCCCACTGGACGCTTGCCAGTGTCCCGGCAATTGGGGCTGCTCCTCCGGTCGATTCCTCCCTGGGGGCTGAAGCTATCTCAAACGGCTGCCCAAGGGTTCCTACGGTGAAGCATCCATCCGTCGCCGCATCTACCATCCAGTCCGATCAACCAGGCCAACAGCAAAATGGATATTCTTCATCCCGGCGAAGGCTGCTGCAGGAGGCAGTCTCCAGGCGATCGGCTCCTTTTCCCACGGTGCCTCCTGAGGCGGAGCCCGACAGTGCCTCTCCTCTCCAGCCCTCGGTGGAACAGCCGCTGCAGGGAGCCTCTGGAAGCACTGCCACCACACACTGTATCCCCGGCCCCAAGATCCCAGTCATTCAGCCACTGTTCCCACCATCCACTCTGATAATCAGCGACTCCATCACTAGACATTTGCGCTTCTTCAACGTTATCACGCGTTGTATGCCAGGCGCCTTGGTTACTGATGTCCTGGCTGAGCTCCGGGATATGCTACCAACTCTCCCATCTACAATTCGGAGGATTATCGTTCATGTTGGGTCAAATGACTCTGCTTGTTGTCAGTCAGAGCTCACAAAAACTGACTTCAGAGCTCTCATTAGCTACCTTAACCCTTTGGTGACGATCCATGTAAATATCGTTCCTCCAGGAACGATGACGTCTTGGTTGTTATGACAACTAAATATCGTCTTAAAAAGCCAAATATATCTTGCAAAATCCTCTCCATACCATAGCCAATTAAAATACTAGGATAGGAAAACTTTAATTTGTGATTGGTTGATTTTATCTGTCAAAATGATTGAGTAACGCCCACAACATCTGGAAGCGGTATATTCGAGATGGCGTCCTGCGGTAAGAAGTTCACGGCTGAACAAGTAAGGTCAATGATCTTAGATGGCAACAGCGAAATTGACAGCAATGTCGACAGTGAAACTGGTGGTCTTTCCAGTGATGAGGAGATGGATTTGGACCAGGAATTACAAGGTCAAGAAAGCGATCCTGAGACTGAAACAAGGTGAGTCAAATTGTTAACTTCAGTAGCCGGCGAAGAACATGACAGCTGTGAACATCTGTCATAGCGACTTCGCATTTTGTCTCTATATTTCTTTACCCCGTGGTTATGTAAAACGACACTCGTGAGGATCCCTATCATGTTAGTTAGAAAATAGGCCTAGTTTCTTTCATTGAATTGTAATCAGCAAGCAGAGAAAACTTTTTGTGAATGATCGTAGTATCAACCAGGCAAGAGACGAAGCGAGCCGCTTGCTTAGCCGATGACGTTCTACCGCGAAGAACATGACAGTGGACTGTCAGTTGTCAACATACGACTTCGCATTTTGGCTCTGTTTCTTTCCCCCGTGGTTATGTAAAATGATGCTCGTAAGGATCCCTAGCATGTTAGTTAAAAAATAGGCCTAGTTTAATTCATTTGAACTGTAAACGGAAAGCAGATGAAACTTTTTGTGAATGATCGTAGTATCAACCAGGCAAGAGACGGAGCGAGCCGCTTGCTTAGCCGATGATGTTCTACCGCGAAGAACATGACAGTGGACTGTCAGTTGTTAACATCTGTCATACGACTTCGCATTTTGGCTCTGATTCTTTCCCCCGTGGTTATGTAAAATGATGCTCGTAAGGATCCCTAGCATGTTAGTTAAAAAATAGGCCTAGTTTCATTCATTTGAACTGTAAACGGAAAGCAGATGAAACTTTTTGTGAATGATCGTAGTAGCCTACCAGGCAAGACACGGAGCGGCTCACTTGCTTAGCCGATGACGTTCTACCGTGAAGAACACGTTAGCGCAGTTTAGGTGAACATAATAGCCTATGCTGTATCGATGATGATGGAGAACTTTTGATTAGTAGTAGATTAGATTGCAGAAAGATTGTCCCGTGGAACATACAGAATCATGACAGAAGGAACATAGGTTGTGAAAGTGTCACTACTTCTCTTTGATTCTAGGCGACTTTATCATCATCTCAGCTTGGCCTATAGAACCTGAGATAAAATGATGTGGCACACAGAGCACACGTTTTTGCCAAACATATAGGCCTATACAACACATTATGAGCATGTAAAAAAAAAAATGTGTGGCCTATGTGCAAAAGTTCATGGTAGTAAGCTAGCTGTCTGCCCACTACAGTGTGTGTTCGGCACACAGAATGAAGTGCTGTGCGTATCATTAAGTAGGCCTATATATAGCCCATACAGTGGATGTTTCATAGATCAGAGAGTTGAAGTGTGTGTGGCGGGATAGGAGGCAGGCATTGTGAACACGCCCAGGTGGGATGGTATTCACTGTTTGAAGAAAGGGCTCTTGATCCATGGGTCACCAGGGGGTGCTTTCCATGATTTCACAAGAGAGTGGTACTGTTTGGCCATCATCATAGACTCCATTTGTTCCTTTTGTGGTTTCAGCCATTCCCTACAGCTGGAACCTGCAGGTGACCCTCCCAGTTCAGAGGAAGAAGAACGGCCACATTTCCCAACAATACAGCCAAGGAGAGGCAGAGGAAGAGGTCGAGGAAGAGGTCGAGGAGGACGGGCTGTGAGGCCTAGAGTTGGCCCTCAGCGATGTGCTGTGGTGCAGGGAATGAATGGCTACAACACACCTGACACACCAAACCTGTTGCCAGCATTCACCCCTAGAAGACCACCAGGTTTACATTTGGAGCTCCCTCTGCTCAGAGGTGCTATGAGCAATGCCCTTGATTTTTTCCAGCTATTTTTTACAGTTGAGCTGATGCAGCAGGTCTCTGGATTTACCAATGCCTACGCATGGAGTGCTGTACCCAACAAGGCATCATACGGCGACAAACACGGGGCATGGACAGACACAACACCCAAGGAACTTTACAAGATGATTGCTCTAATCCTTTACTGTGGCCTGGTAAACGTCTCCTCATTCCACCGGTACTGGAGCACAAAAACTCTGTACCATGGCTTGTGGGCTCGCACCATCATGACACGTGACCGCTTCAAGGCCCTTATGGGAATGCTCCATGTTGTTGACCCTGAGGCTGAAGAGGAGAATGACAAGCTTAGAAAAATAAATGACTTCCTCGCCCACTTCAGAAACAAATGTATGTCTCTCTACCAGCCATTCCAGCAGGTTGCTGTAGATGAGAGAATGGTTAAGTCAAAGCATAGATCTGGCATCAAACAATATATTAAAAATAAGCCTGTTAAATGGGGGATAAAACTTTGGGTGTTGGCAGACAGTCTAAATGGCTACACTTGTGATTTTGATGTATACATAGGGAAGAAGGCTGGACATCAACCCACAGCAAATGGTTTAGCGTATGACACTGTGATGCAACTTGTAACACCATTGTTGAATCAAGGCTATCACTTATATTTTGATAATTTTTATACCTCAGTTAAGTTGGTCAAAGATTTATTCCATCATGGTACACCATCGACAGGAACGGCTGCAGAAAGTAGGAAAGGCTTCCCAGAACCAATGAAAAGGGGGAAGGTGTGGGCAAGACATGTTCAACGTGGGGATATGCGGTGGGAGAGAGACGGTGTTTGTCTTGCCCAACAATGGAAAGACAGTAGAGCGGTTACTGTGCTTTCATCGATTGACAACGCGAATGACTTTGTTATAGCGGAGAGGAGAGAAAAAGTGGCTGATCGGTGGCACACTCTTCAGGTGCAGCAACCAAAGGCGATTTATAATTATAATCATTTTATGAATGGTGTTGACCGATCAGACCAGTTACTTACAAGCAACAATGTTTTAAGGAAATGTATGAGGTGGTGGAAGATATTGTTTTTTCACATGGTAGACATAGCGGTTGTCAACAGCTACATTCTGTTTCAGTTACACCGGGCAGAACACCAGCACGAACCTTCACTCAGGAGGCCTAAGAAATATTCTGTAGCTGAATTCAGGGAAGAGTTGGTGAGACAATTAGTGGGAATGGGAGAGTATGGGGATCCACCTGTTTTCCGACCTCTAAAGAGGAAGGCTGATACTTTTGACTCTGTCCATCTACCTCAGTTCAGTGAAACAAAAAGAAATTGCAAGGTGTGCTACGCTACTACAAAAAAAGAACTGAAAGTTCTTTCTTTCTGCAATGCACCACAATGCCAGGTTTACCTGCATTGCACCGCAGATAAAAACTGCTTTGCGATATGGCATAGCAAACATTATCAAAATGAAATGTAATGTGGTAAATTGATTTTTTGACAGACATGCATGGCAATGGTAATGGTTTCTCGTGTATGCCTATGTCCTCTGTCTCTCCCTCTTCCCCTCTCTCTCTCTCTCTTTCTTCCTCTGTCACTGTGCAGCTTGAATTTACTTTCTGTTTTGTTGTTATTCATTAAAATTAATCTAAGAATGGGATATTTCTATAGTAGTTGGGGGTGGAATATATATGGTTGAATAAATGCCATATATACTGTAAGTTGATTTATATTGTATGTATTTCTGTAAGTAATAGTTATATTCAAAGTGAATAATACTAAAACAAAGAATTGGTTCATTATTATAGACCAGATAAAACCAAACAAACATTGTATTTGTCTTCATTGCCAGTTTTCATGCCTTTGTGTCGTGGAGAGAATGTGTTTGAGTAAGAATTCGGACAACATTCTGAATCATATTATTTGTATTTCACACTAATCACTAAACTCATCATAACTTTTGAACAGTATAGAATATTTATCTTCAGTTTTTTTGCTCAAATAGTAAACAAAATTGTGAATATTTCATACACTCTACATTTTTATCTATCTTATAGACAAATATACTGAAAATATATTTTAATGTCAGATAAATGATTTTTTTCCGATTTTATGACAAATATTTGGAGAGGATTTTCAAAGACTACTCATTACTTCATCAAAATTACCAGATATATTTTACCTTATTTAATAGAGCTGATTCTTCCAATTAAAATGATATGTTTATTTAATTGATGGTGTGTAGTAGGCTTGAGAATTAGACCTTTTTGTGAAAGGTGGACATCAAGCAGCAAAAAACGGAATGTTCAACACAGTCACCAAAGGGTTAAGCAGTGTGGTAAATCTGTATTTGTCTCCGGTCCAATTCCTACCATTGGGCGCAGGAACGAGCGTTTCAGTAGACTTTTGAGCCTCAACACTTGGCTTCGGGACACTTGCGGGGAAATCAACGTGGGCTTTATTGACAATTTCGATGTTTTCTGGAACAGACAATCACTCTACTTGAGGGATGGATAACACCCAAACGCGAAAGGCTCACGCATGCTAGCTGCAAATATCCACTAAGCCGTGAAATGCATAGACAATAGGATGTCTATGGTGACATGCAGTCGCCATGCAGTCGCCATACTCAGAAATGACTTCCTGCCTCTGACTTCCGCTCCTCTCCTGTGGAAACTACGATCCCCCTGCAGCTTACAGCATCTAGCGCCCTCTGCTGTCCCATTCCGGTATTGACAACAAATAGAAAAATACCCAAGACTAGGCAAAGTGGAAAATATGGAGTGCATCGCCGCATATTACGGAGCTTGCAGAGACTTCCACCCTCAGCTCTGTCTCCTATCACCATGGAGCTGTTTAATACACAATCCCTCACAAATAAATCCCTCCTCATAAATGACCATATTATAGAGAAAAGGCTTGACTTCATGTGCCTAACTGAAACCTGGCATAAACCAGCGGAGTACTACGTGCTCAATGAAGCATGCCCACCTGGATACCACTACATGGAGAAAGCCCGCAGCTCTGGTCATGGTGGTGGACTGGCCATCATACACCGGGCTGAAATAAAACTATCTCCTCTGCAAATGCCTGACCTTTCCTCTATGGAATGTCTGGCCTTCAAATGCAAACATCCATACCCCATGACAGTGCTTCTCTTTTACCGTCCTCCAAAGCCAAACTCATCTTTTTTACCAGAGATATGTGATCTGCTGACCTCACTCTGCAGTATCTCAACAAACATTATCATTGTTGGTGATCTTAATATCCATGTCGACAACCCCTCCTGTCTGTTTGCAGCAGATTTCCTGAATGTGCTTGAGTGTCTTGGCCTGCAGCAGCATGTTGAGGTCCCTACTCACACCAAGGGGCACACTCTGGATCTGGTCATCACTGAAACTGCCCTAATCAATAACATACAGGTCTACGATCTTGGTGTATCTGACCACAAGGTGGTCTCAATGGCCTTTACTTTTATGCTGCCTACCACTGCACTTAGGCGTCAAATGTCTTTTCGAAACTGGAAAAAAAATGACGCAGCCTCTATGAGCATGGATCTCCAGCTCATCACCTGTCCAGCATCTGCATCAGCGGAAGAATTAGTGGGGATCTATAATACCTCCCTGAGCAGTATTTTTGATCTCCATGCCCCGGTCAAATCACGTATTGTCAATTTCTCACGGTCTGCTCCATGGTTCACTCATGAACTGCGGAAAATGAAAACAGCTGGGCGTGTCTTGGAACGGCGATGCAGGCACTCTGGGCTCACAGTCCATAAGCTGGCCTTCCGTGAGCATCAAAAGGTTTACTCGAATTCCCTTAAAGATGCTCGCTCACAGTTCTACTCCAGCCTAATAAATAAAATCCCTGGAAACTCTAAACAGCTTTTTTCCACCATAAAGCATCTCATGAAACCACAACCATCCTCCTCAACTGAGGCTACAGAAGAGCAATGCAACAGCTTCATCGACTTTTTCAGATCGAAGGTCGACAGCATTCGCTCTGAGATGTCCAGCTCTCCATCTCTGCTTCCCTCTGATGCCAACACCTTATCTGCAAGTGTGCTGTCTCCCCTGCATCTTGCTGAGGTTCAGGAGAACCATGTTGAGGAAATCATCAGAAAAATGAAACCATGTACCTGTACTCTGGACCCCATTCCCACTGCTCTGCTCAAGTCACACATCCCCACTCTCAGTCCTCTCATCACCAAAGTTGTCAACCTTTCCCTTCAGTCAGGCTGTGTCCCACCGGCTCTCAAGGTCGCTGTCATCCGTCCTCTTCTCAAGAAGCCCACCCTGGACCCGGAGGTCCTAGCCAACTACCGGCCTATCTCCAACCTTGCCTTCCTGTCCAAAGTGCTAGAGAAGGTAGTTGCTTCTCAACTTCAGGACCACCTCAAACACAACAACCTGTTTGAAAAATTCCAGTCAGGATTTCGTTCAGCCCACAGCACTGAAACCGCCCTGCTCAGGGTGACCAATGACCTGCTGATGACAGCCGATGCAGGATCACCCTCACTCCTCATCCTCCTGGATCTGACTGCTGCATTCGACACAGTGGATCACACGATCCTCCTAGAGCGCCTCCACACCACCATTGGACTGTCAGGCTCTGCACTCAAGTGGTTCCAGTCCTACCTTTCTGGCAGAACTGAATATGTATCACTGGGAAGTTGCAAGTCCAGACAGCTCCCTGTCTCCTGTGGTGTTCCACAAGGGTCTGTCCTCGGCCCCATCCTCTTCATTATCTACATGCTCCCCCTCGGCTGTGCTATGCCGATGACACACAGCTGTACATCAAAACTGCCCCAAGCCCCTCTGCTGCCATGTCATGTCTCACTGCCTGTCTTGGGGAGATAAAGGCATGGATGAGAAACAACTTTATCCAGCTAAACAGCAGCAAATCCAAGGCCCTTCTTGTTGGCACTCCACACCAGGTCCAGTCATCCTCCATAACTCATCTCACCTTCGACAGTCAGGTCATACCCCTCTCCACCACAGTCACAAATCTAGGAGTTAGGTTTGACCCTCACCTGACCTTCAACGATCATATAAAGCATCTGTGCAAAATCTCTTTCTACCATCTCAAAAACATTGCCAAGCTCCGCCCCACTTTAACCCTGCCAGATGCTGAGAAGCTCGTCCACGCCTTCATCTCCTCAAGACTGGACTACTGCAATTCACTGTTCACTGGGATCACTGGCAGGAACATTCAAAAGCTGCAGTACATTCAGAACAGCGCTGCCTGGATCCTGATGAGAGTCAGGAAATACAATCACATAACTCCCATTTTACACTCACTACACTGGCTCCCTGTCTCATCCCGCATTGACTACAAAGTCCTTCTTCTCACCCACCAATGCATAAATGGTCGTGCCCCCCCTTAGCTGCAAGAACTCACTCCCCAAACATCAAATCGCCCCCTCAGATCCAATAACAGTTTGTTCCTGCAGGTCCCAAACACCAGGCTACGCACCATGGGCGACCGGGCCTTCTCAGCTGCAGCCCCGCGACTGTGGAACAGCCTCCCGGACCACTTAAGGGCAACACAGACACTGGGCTGTTTTAAGACTGGCCTAGAAACCATTTTATTTAGAAAGGCATTTCCTACTTTTTAAAAAACGTTTTTATTTAAAGTTTTAATTGTATTAAACTGTGCTTTTGCTGAGAGCTGTTTTTAGCACTCTGAGATTCTGCTGTGCTCAACAAATAAAAATTAATTATTATTATTATTATTATTATATTTATTATTACTTTTGTCAGGGACTATATCTATCTATCTTATTGACAGTATTGAAAACAAAGTCATTGTATTGTAGTTGAGCAGTTTTGAGGATTTGTGAGCAAGCAGAGTTGACAGCAGAAAGGTAACTGTTGGATAAAGCAAAAATTAAGATTTCTTATCAGTTAAATATTGATTGATCAAATGAGTCTGCAATTGAACAAATAAACTATTTTGACAGTGAAAATAAGGGACCAGACAGAACAGATCACGCTACTGTGTGTGGTTTGTTTGTTTACAACAACGGGACTAGCACTCTCACGCTAGCAAGCTTGCACAATATGCTACCCAAGGTTGTGCTACCGTTATGCTTCTCAACAGCAACCCAACAAAAAAGTTTTATAAATGACCTGTGAGAAAATGTATTCCACAAATCCGGTCATGGGTGGTTGGTTGCCAGCCTGTCCACAGTTGAGGAACATTAAATGCAGCGAGACCGCCCGGTAAACGTACTAAGGCTGGATCTGTGCTAACGTTATCCACCCGTCTCCATCCTCATGAAATTAAGTATATAACATAAACGCTTTGAAAAAGTCATGAAATGTGATTTAATTGAATTAAGGTCTAAAGAAATTAATTATGTTTTTGGACACTTAGATAGCATGGTCTAGCTAACTAGCCTATTAGAAAAAGAATGGTTGCCTACGGAGCTCCCTAAAATTCCTGGTGGTGATTATTTTTATTTCTTCGCTGATTTTATGTTCCCTGCAATAGTTAAACATTATCTGAAGCTCGCAATATTTTTTTAAGTATTGCTAGGTGACGCAAAAATATTGTGAGGTATTGCGTGGTTACGTCCATGCTAATTTAAAAATCATCACCTTGAGCCTATCCACTAGTGTCTGTATCCACAGGTCCCATTGGGTCAATTTCGATTTTACCGTGGGAAAACGGAAAAAGCCGAAACCTAATCCTTTACATGGCTGGTACATTTGGCATTACAACCCCAAACACAACACGATTTCGGCATAACTGTTGACAGGATGACAGTTATCCACCCGGAAGTGTCTTGGCAACCTTTGTTTACAAACATTCTGATTAGGCCTATATGATCATAAATAACTATTACTATTCTGTATTTACATGATGGATGGTAGCCTGTTAGTTTACTGCTAGTTAGACTACCTCTTTAGATGATGCTCAAGTCTTTAACCTTTTAAAACAAACATTGTATTCTGTTTTTAAAGCCTGACAGGATATCTGTTAACTCCGAAGATATCTGAGATGGATTAACCCTAAATATTTGCTCCTGCTTCCTGTCTAATATAGAAATAACTCTTCTTAAAAGGGAATGGGATATTAATTTGCTAAAATTGGGCAGTGATGGTTTGTTTAGACAAATCGCCTGGGCTGAATAGGCCATAGGCCACACAGAGAGTCTGACCCTGTGATAGGCCCATCTAACGTGAACTTACTGCATGAAAATCACTGCTTTGCTCTGATTGGCTTAAACTGCAAGTGTCTGTGGCAGCCGTCCTACCGACTATCTTCTTGTCGGCCTCTGTGAGTTTCTCGTCAGCCTTCAGGATGGAGATGCCCTCAACGTTCTTCTCCTGGAGAAACTCCTCCAGCACCTCTTCCCCCTGAGGAAGAGAGATAATACAAACGTACATATATGCACACTGAAATATACATTTACAGAGAAACAAACACACTCTTGCTCTCTCACTCTCTCTCTCTCTCTCTTTCACACACACACACACATTAACACTCAAACACATACATATCTGCACAATCAAACATAAACAAAAACCACACACACACATATATACAGTATATATACAGCAGCGGAAAAAATTGAGACCACTTCAAAATTATCAGTTTCTCTGGTTTTACTATTGGTATGTGTTAAAGTAAAATGTACATTTTTGTTTTATTCTATAACCTACTGGCAACATTCCTACCAAATTTCAAATAAAAATATTGTCATTTAGATCATTTATTTGCAGAAAAATGACAATTGGTCAAAATAGCAAAAATGATGCAGTGTCTTCAGATCTCGAATAATGCAAAGAAAACAAGCTCATATTCATTTTTAAACTACACAATACTAATGCTTACACTTAGGAAGAGTTCAGAAATCAATATTTGGTGGAATAACCTTGATTTAAAATCACAACTTTCATGTGTCTTGGCATGCTCTCCACCAGTCTTTCACATTGCCGTTGGGTGACTTTATGCTACTCCTGGCGCAAGAATTCAAGCAGCTCGGCTTCTTTTCATGGCTTGTGACCATCCATCTTCCTCTTGATCACATTTCAGAGGTTTTTTATGGGATTCAGGTCTCGAAATTGGGCTGGCCATGACAGGGTCCTGATCTGGTGGTACTCCATCCACACCTTTACTGGCCTGGCTGTGTGGCATGGAGCATTGCCCTGCTGGAAAAAACATTTCTCAGAGTTGGGGAACATTGTCAGAGCTAAAGGAAGCAAGTTTTTCTTCCGGGACAACGTTGTACTTTGCCTGGCTGAGGTTTGTAAAATACCATAAGGATTGAAAAAAGCGGACTGGAGGGTCTTCTAGTTCGTCTTCTCTGATGAGTCCAATTTTCAGCTTTGCCCAACACATGGTCGTCTGATGGTTAGACGGAGACCTGGAGAGGCCTACAAGCCAGAGAGTCTTGCACCTACTGTGAAATCGGACTCATCAGAGAAGACGAACTTAGAAGAACCTCCAGTCCGCTTTTTCAATCCTTATGGTCTTTTACAAACCTCAGCCAGGCAAAGTACAACGTTGTCCCGGAAGAAAAACTTGCTTCCTTTTGCTCTGACAACGTTCCCCAACGCTGAGAAGTGTTTTTTCCAGCAGGGCAATGCTCCATGCCACACAGCCAGGCCAGTAAAGGTGTGGATGGAGTACCACCAGATCAGGACCCTGTCATGGCCAGCCCAATTTCGAGACCTGAATCCCATAAAAAACCTCTGAAATGTGATCAAGAGGAAGATGGATGGTCACAAGCCATGAAAAGAAGCCGAGCTGCTTGAATTCTTGCGCCAGGAGTAGCATAAAGTCACCCAACGGCAATGTGAAAGACTGGTGGAGAGCATGCCAAGACACATGAAAGTTGTGATTTTAAATCAAGGTTATTCCACCAAATATTGATTTCTGAACTCTTCCTAAGTGTAAGCATTAGTATTGTGTAGTTTAAAAATGAATATGAGCTTGTTTTCTTTGCATTATTCGAGATCTGAAGACACTGCATCATTTTTGCTATTTTGACCAATTGTCATTTTTCTGCAAATAAATGATCTAAATGACAATATTTTTATTTGAAATTTGGTAGGAATGTTGCCAGTAGGTTATAGAATAAAACAAAAATGTACATTTTACTTTAACACATACCAATAAATAGTAAAACCAGAGAAACTGATAATTTTGAAGTGGTCTCTTAATTTTTTCCGCGGCTATATATACACACATATATATATATATATATATATATATATACACAGTGGTGGCCAAAATTATTAGAACACTAGACATATTTAAGAGTTTTCAGTTGTTTTTGTTGAATTGGCCATTAAAATACCCTAAAAACTAATTCAATATCTACAAAGTCATCATTATGCTCTACAAACCATAGAATAGAGCCATCATAATGAGATTTAGGTAATTTTCCGTACAAAAACAAGCTAGGCCTATTTCACTGTCAATGTCACACAATCATGTTCCTGCTCAGAAGAAGCCAAATTACTTGTGTAATCATTGTCAGGTGTTATTGTGGTTACATTGATGATGATGCAAGAGTCTTAGGACACAGCTTGGCGATTCTTTTGAATGTACAAGGCCTATCCTGCTCATTAAGTGATTGGTAACATCAGGGTTTTGTCACTGAGGCCACACCACCAAATGGTAAAGATCCAAAGCCTCTAGAAGCAGTCTTGAAGCACATGTTTTTCTTTGAACATGGCTAAGGTGAAGGAGGAGCTAAGGAGTGAGCAACGGGTTCGAATTAAGGCTTTTTTTGATGCTGGCTGGAGTTACTGCCGCATAGCCAAGGACTTGAGATGCAGTCCAAGCACTGTTAAGTACACTTTAGACCACCATGGCACCAGAACCGAAAGGGGAGAGGTTTCAAAAAGAAACTCTCAGACACACAAGTGAAGCATCTCAAAATGCTCAGTCTTCAGGACCGAAGAAAGACTTTACAAGAACTGTGTGACGAGATCAACATCACAATGACTAATGGTGCAACAGTGTCTTCAAGAACGGCCCGTCGGAAACTGGCAGAAGAAGGACTTTTTGGCAGAATAGCAGCAAAAAAACAATACTGAAAGAGAACAATTGAGTGTAACGCCTGGAATTTGCAAAAGAACACAAGAAATGGACAAATAAAGATTGGTTTAAGTGTTGTGTACTGATGAGTCCAGGTTTGAATAGTTTGGCAACAAGCAAAGCGTGTATGTTCCACGAAGTGAGGGGGAGAGATATAAAAATGAGTGTCTCTTGCCAACAGTTAAACAAGGAGGGGGTAGTATTATAGTGTGGGGTGCAAGTTAAGCCTCAGGAACAGGTGACTGTGGCTAAATTGATGGCATCATGGATACAAAAGTATACCACAACATTCTGGTGAGGCACGGAGTTCCTTCTTGGAGACGTCTTATTGGGCCTGGATTTATTTTCCAAGAGGACAATGACCCTAAACATTATTTTAACTATTGCCGGATCTACCGGCGACAAGGAATCTGCTGGAACATTGAAAATGATGGACCGGCCCTCTCAAAGTCTGGACTTCAGATCCATCAAGCAAATTCGGGGCAAGTTGGAAAATAAACTTGACAGATCTATTGTAAATTCCAAGGAAAACCTTTGGCTTGAGTTGCAGAAGGCATGGGATAACATTAGTGTTGAAGTTCTCAAGAAATATATTGACTCTATGCCAGAGAGATGTGCTGCTGTAATTGCTGCAAAAGGTGGACGTACCACATATTAAAGTTAAAAGTGGATAAAAACAGTATGACTCACTTCATCTGATATTTGTTGTGCTCAGAACAGCTTTCTGCATGTTTCATGAACATTATGAAATTAAATCATGTTTTGGAGGCAACAGAAAGGTAATTATTCTCAGATCTGTCAGGTGTTCTAATAATTTTGGCCACCACTGTATATGGGCCATTCTACCGAATTGGTGCAAAGTCAGGTCGGAAATATTTTGATTTTTTTTATGTTTTATTCCCAAAACTTTGTCCGTATGTATATTGTACCATATCTAAAGTACACTTATCTAGTAAAAGAACAGTCAATTTTTATATTGTATTTTCAGAATGTGTTGGAATGTTTTTCCTCTTCCAAAAATTGTCACTACCGAAACATCACATTTACTATAGTAAAAAAGTGTTATTATTCACCTGTTCAGATTGTGTTTCCTTCCCTTCTCTGAAGAGTATTTTTACAAATATTTCTTGAAGGTTTTCACAATGAAATCCATAAAAATGAATTTTTTACCAAATTTTCAAGTTCAATTTATACAATTCATCAAAATCTAAGTGCAATATTTCTTTGTAAAATGCAAAATACTGATCATATTGATTCCAGAGTTGTTGATTGATGAAATTGAACATACATTAATCCAATCAGTATCATAACATTTTAGTTGATTACTCAATATACTTAATTTTTTACAAAACATCCTGTGTTTCGGTAGTGCTGCACTGTTTCGGTAGTGACATCCAGTGTTTCGGTAGTGACTGCACTGTTGGATGGATGTTCATTTCTCTCCCAAAATCTTCCAAAAGGTGCTCTGGGCCACCCTTTAGTCCACACAACACATTTATTTAAAAAATTATCGGATTGAACTACTTACCATTTCATTTTGTCACTACTGAAATCATCAGGTCACTACCATATGTTTCGGTAGTGACTGTTTCGGTAGTGACAATTCTAGCTAATTTTAAGCATAAATAAAGAATTCTAACAAGCACACTGCATGCAAAGACATCTTTGAAGAGGTGAACACACATACAAACATACGATTTTCCATGAAACCCCAAAAGGTTTACTTAATTGAAGAAAACATGCGTTTCGGTAGTGACAATTCTTAAGGTTACACGTCGATTTTCAGACTTTGGAACACATTTATATAAAAACTATGGGATTTAGCTACTTACCATTCAACCATGAGGGTCAGAGATGCAGTGTCACTGCATGGTCAAAAATGCAGAGTCGTGGCTAAAACACAGGCTCAGCCAATGGACTAAAACTCTTGTGTTTCGGTAGTGACATGAAAACTAGGGACATGATTTTTTGAGTATAGAAAATTGATTTAAAAATTAAACCCACAATAAATCTAAATATTCCAAGTTCTATTTCAACCCAATCATAAAGATCTTTGAAATTAAATCATTGAAAAAAATCTAAAAAAATTGAAAAGTGTTATTTAAAGGCATTGAAATTTAGATGTCAGGGTTGGGGACAGCTACTTCCCAATAGAAAGTACCCTATAAATGATGATTTTGTATATATTTAGCTTATCACTATCTCATGTAATGCATTGGGTTTATATAGACCATAACATTTTCTAATTAAATATCTATGCCTAAATACCTAATTGTTTTGTAAATAGTTTTTATTGTTGAGGGACTGCATATTACACGAATTCGGTAGAATGGCCCATATAAGGGGTGTAAATCTCTCATGACAAAAACGATTCGATTCGTATCTCGATACATGGGCACGATACGATACAAGAAAAGATGCATGTTGATAAAAAACGATTCAGTACGATTCCATGCGATTCGATGCCGTTCAATTATTGAAAACTCTAAGTCAGACATCCCAACCTGCAAAAAGTCAGGGAGGTATTCCCCCCCCCCCCCCCCCCTCAAGGCCTACGTATTTCTGTTGTGGTCCCTAAAAGCTATAAAAACATAATATAATTCTTTAGGCTATAGCCCTATGTAATTCTTTGTAAATTATGTTTTAATATGACAAGATTACTTTTACTATTTATTATATGCAGCTAATACTATCCTATTCATGTTGACTGCTTTTATTTGTATTCCATTGCAACTTTACTCTAAAGTCTAAGGAGCCCTGGCAACTAGCCGGCATGAATGCACATGAAATGAAACTTGTTGAATGAAACAGTCATTTAACCCACCATGGGCAATGCTGAAATCACTGTTACAGATAGTACAGCGTGCAAGACTGCCATTGTGATTTACTTTTATAAGACAGGGGTGCACCTTTGTATTGTCTGTTGTAAAATGTCTAATATTTTCTTTTTTGGGGGCACTCTCCCTGTGCCATAGTGCCCCTGCACCTAGATACACTGAACTGATCAATTCGGTTCGGGAGAAAAGATAAAAGCCCGCCCACACTGAAAATTGATCGGTTGCAGGGCTTGACACTAACTTTTTGGCTAAGGAGCACTGTGCTCCTAACCCAGAAAAATTGGGAGCACCAGCAAATTTCTAGGCGCACCACTATAAAAAGTTGGCCAAACCAAGTAATACTACTATTGATCAATGTTAACAACCTGGAATAACATGTTTGAACAAATTATAAAAGGAAAGGCATGACCTTGCTAGGGCCTACATTGATAGGTGGAAAAGAATTGTATGGTATTTTAGGTAGTAAAGATGGAGTAAGATGGCATGGATGTAAAGCACAACATGCTACAAAGATTGCTGCGACTTTTTGAGGACTGTACTGTAAAGTACCACCTGACCTGTCCAAACACCTGAAGCTCATTTTTAGAATCCCAAATGTTTGCTCTATTATACTGCGTGTGTATGTGTGTTTTCTGTTAAAATGTGTTCCCTTGCGGTTAACATAAATCAGTGCGCTTACTGGGGGGGCACGTATGTGAATATGGGTGCAGTCTATAGCGGCAAGGACGCCAGGGAACCCATACTTCTCCCAGAACGCCTGCTTAGCCCTCTCCTGGCTGTCGGGTGTTACGGGAAATTTTATGAATTCCCCAGCATGTCGGACTAGACCTGACGTAACTGCATGTATAGCCAAACTTATTGCAGACTGTGATAACCCATTTAGACAGGTGTCTTTATATACCTATGTGTCATGCCGCTATTGGCCAACCAGTCTGGTTTGCACCGCCATTACAATTAACCTGAATCATTTGGGTCAATGAGTACCCTAGATGTATGCCTATTATTAAAATATCTTGGATATGGATATCACAATTTCCTCATGTGGCAAATACTTTATTTTCCTTGTAATTATATATGGCTTGCCAAGAAATTGGTGTAAATCTCTCGTGTAGACGAAAGAAGTAAAGTGTAGCCTATAGGTCCTACTGTGCGGCCAAGCACGTGCCCTTAAAATAGCGTCTGAATATGCGTCACAGACTCTACACAATGCGCCTCTGACATTAGACTAGGTTTTTTCTGGTCTTCGGCGCACTGTTGTTTTGAAACTGCAAAATACCACCAGGGAAGACTTGCGCCTGAGAAACGCCTTCTCTGTTCCGCCCCGCCCATTTCGGCACAAGTTCATTTCGACGCACGCCTCTGGAGGAAAAATCCTGTTGTGCGCCGGGTGCAAAATAGGAATGATACATGCGTCGGTGACTATGTCAATTGCGCTGGGTGCAAGATAGGGCCCTGTGTGTTATAATCAAATTGTTTTATATTAAGAAAAAACAACAACGTTCAGTCAGTTAATTAGACAGAGAAGAGATGCTGAACTCCGGTCTCCTGGCTCTACGGCCAGCTCTGAACCACTTCCTTACGAATGAAGGGGGCGTGTGAGAGCATATCAGCAGTGTTGTGCACGTTCACACCTCTCATGAACTAGTTCAAAGTTCAGTTTGTACAAGTAAATATGAATCGTTCACGTTCATAGTTCACCATTTAAATTCTGAACTCGTTCAGCATCTCTTCTCTGTCTAATTAACTGACTGAACGTTGTTGTTTTAGCCCTGCTTCCCCTACCGACTAAATCACCTAAAATACCATGTGTTTGTTATAGTTAATCGTGCTGAAAAATTGTTACAAGCAGTGTCACTTACTCATTTCATTTTTTTAAATAATTGCTCATTTTCCAGGAGGACATAGTTTGCACAGAAAGGTACGATTTTTACTGTCTGAAACTTTATCAGATACACAGCCCTGTTGTACCATTTAAATAATGAATTATACAGGGAACTAACGGTAAGAATGCAAACCTCTTAAGCAATGATATGCGACTGGCTTAATCTTAGATATACAAGAGCATGTACACTAAATGAATGACCGCTCAAAAGTAAGCAAAAGTAAACCCTGTAACATTCGTATTTGTACATTAGCAGTTTATGCTAAGCGAGTTCACGAACAATAGCCTACCATCATGCTAGATTAGTTAAGTGACAGTGCTGCTCGTAACAATTATGAGCAAGCTAAACTATAACAAACACATAATGACAAGGTGGGCTACAAACTCAAACTTACATATAGGCTACATGGACGCACACAACTTCAACAAAGTGCAACGTTCAATTATGTTAAAATAGTTAACTGCCACCCCATCTAAATAAGCCGTGAAGAGAAATCAAAACACTATCACATGACCAACGCAATTACCCAATATGGTAATTTACCTCTGTCTTGGCAACTTAACAAATAATTACTATGGCCTTTTTAACAGGTACTTGGCAATTTATTGAGACAGCTTCTTTCCTCAGTAGAAGGAAAACATTCCTGCTTATTTCTATAGGCGCACGCGTGCGACCATGATTTCAAATCAAGTCGCAGGGCCAAAATTACAGTTGCATGTGCGACCAGATCAGTCGCACTGTCCAGCCCTGGGTTGACTTACTGAAACAGGCGAATCAGGATGCTCCTGAGGCACATACGCACACTGCCTCACACACTGCCTCACACATGGACAGTCACTAGGTCCCTTTCCCTCTCTGTCGTGTGCGCGCTACACAGATTCTAACGCGGTTTGGAGCACGTCTGTCTCGTGTGCGCGGTCTTGCTCGCTCGCTCTAGATTCCGGGAGATTTTAAGTAATTTGCGGGCATCTGGGAGTCGTTATCAATATGCAGGAGACTCCCGGAACATCCGGGAGACTTGGGATGTCTGAGAACTGTCTCTTTTTTATCCTGGAATTAATAAAGTGATCTTGAAAGACTGTATGACCTACACAAATTATTGTCGTCGTGAAATCAAATTCGTTCAGTTTATCTATTACAATTTGTATACACAAAACATCTGGGAAGGTCAACAGGCATATGATATTTTCATCTTTTGGTTCTTGAAAAAAAAAACGCTGTGGTTATTTTTCCTTCTTCTCTGCCTTCATGTGGCAGAAAAATCACCAGCTCAGCCGGTAGACAGTTGTAGATTATATGATCACTATCGTTACCACTAAAGGCACAGGCAGACTACCAGCTCCTCTTAAGAACCAGCGATCCATAATGAAAGGGAGCGAGCCAAACATTTCAATCATAGCTCCTCTCTTCAACAAACACCACACATTGCAAACTACAGTGATTGGGTGCGCTGCTTTAATTTACTCGTGTAGAACGTTGCGTCGCATTAGTAACTCTTTTGGCGCTCGGGTGAAAAATCATAATACATTCATATTTTTTTTTATTTCAGCACGGGGTGGCCGCAGGGGTGGCCGCAGGGGTGGCCGCAGGGGTGGCCAGGGACATGTCTACGGGGGCACGGGCCAACCCTGGCCTCCCTGTAGAACCGCCAGTGCATTATAGCTTGCTTAGTATAGACCCAGCTACCAAACCAACTTTGAGAATATATTAACGGCGATATTTTTTATATCGCCCGATAACAGTCTCGCGTTAACGCAGCACGTTAACGCAGCACGTTAACGCCGATAACGGCCCACCACTAATATATATATATATATATATATATATATATATATACAGTATATCAGATCCAAATATGCCATGCACATGCACATGCACACACACCCAAAACACACACACACACAGAAAGAGAGGGACAGACACACAGACAGACAGACACACAGGCAGACACACACACACACACACACACACACACCTACACTGCTCTGGCCCTCACCTTCATGCCCTTCTTGTCATGTTGCCGGTACTTGGCCACGATGGCGTCTCGGTCACGGCAGTAGATCTCATACCCGCCTGCCTTGGCATAGGTGCCCTGCTGAATGTTGGCGGCCATTGGTGCGTACAGATCCAAGAGAAGTTTCCGACACAGCTTCTCCGAGGCCTCTATGTTCAGAGTGAGCAGCTGCTTATAGAGCTGAGAAACCTTCTCCTGTCAGAGGGGAAGCCACAGCACACGTTTTAGCCAAAGCTACAAATATGACAGTATGAGATGGTGGAGCAGAGTTCCAATTGCACGAAGGAGTTGGTATGTAACGCTCAGAATTTACAACAAGTCAGTCTCCACACAGCACAAAATTAATGTATGAATGAATATATGAATACAGGTAAATGTAAGAACTTCTATTTCAACCATTCATCATCACTGTAGGTCTGCAATCCTTCCTTGATGTTTAAAAACAGTTCAATTTTTTCCAAACTCACCAAGAGCTGAGGCATGTATTTCCCCTCCTCATCATTGAAGAAATGTTTGAGGAATTCCTGCATTGCCATGGCGTAGAGGCGTTTGTGTTCTGCCGAGACAGTTCCAAGATCCATGGGAAAGGCCTTACTAAAATCCTCCATGCCCTGCTCATAGAGCAGGAAGCCCTTATTTACGGCTGACTGGTTTTCGATCTCTGCCATGGCAACCACCGCATTCTCCAGACAGGGAACCCTTCCACTGTTGATGGTGTCCACGTAGATCTTCACAAGATGGCTGAACTCTAGAGCCAATAAGTGAAAGGTATATATTTGTAGTCACTCAATCTAGATCTTAAATCATGGGTATGGAATCCGAGTAAAAGTAAAAAAAAATAGAAAAAATCTTTTTACATTATTTTAAATTTCCACTTGGTATGGTATTAACATTTCAAGCTTTAAGTGTAAAGGTTTATAGGTATTTGCACTTAAGACGTGTACTCCCAGTACAAATACATGAGGTTTATAAGATGTACATATGATAGTGTTTTGGCCCTGAACAGGGTTGGTAACATATTCAATGTGAACATTGGAACTATGTTGTATTATGAACTGTATGTATTGTATTGTGTACAAATAAAAACCTTTAATTACTCAACGTTTGTACGTACGTACATTGCACCAGAAGCTACTTAAAATACACTTTGACTAAAACTTTTCTGGGCTGTGTGACTGCAAAGATACCAATCATACAATCTGTTCCCTTTTCTATTTTCTGTTCTGCATCTATATAGTTCTTCCTTCTTCTTTGAACATAACAACGATACAAAAGAAGCTCTGTGACTCACGGCTGCCAGTGACCTTGTGGCCACCCTGTACCATCTTCACGCGGCTCTCTGCAGAGACGTAACTGCAGAAGCGGTCAGCGACACTCCGGAAGTCTGGGAAAAGGTCGGCCTCAGCCATGGAGTCCAGGTGAATCACCTTGTTCGCCAACGTTGGGAATGGGAAGGTGAAACACTTCCGGGTTGGGAATATGTTCCGAATGCACTGTCTCGGGAGGTTGTGGGTCAGCACTTTATTAGACTGACCTGTGAATGCAAATCCAAATGCTGTCTTAAACTGAGCAAATTGCTCTCAACCTTGTCTAAACTTTACATTTCAATAGTGTGTTCTTACATTTATGAATATATAACTTATACAACTGAACTATGAGACTGTGACGGTGATGTTCATGTGATTTAAAACTCAGTGAACAATGGATTGATTTAAAATCTGAATCACATAAGAACAGTAACAACACTACAGCTACTACTACTACTACTACTACATCTACTGCTGTTACTAGTAGTACTCCTTATAATAATGATAACAATTACACTGGCAACAATGATAAAGGAATAAGCCATTTTGATTTTGTCAAGAAAAACAAAACCTATATATATATATATATGTTGCCGTTCATTGAGACTTACCTTTTTTCAGCTGCAGGGCAAAGTCCAGGTACTCGTCCTCACTCACATCGTGACCGTTGAGCTTCCTCTCCAGAGTGAAGTCCCGAACGGCCCAGATGAAGTCAGGGAAGAAGCGGACAAACTTACAGTCCTCCTCTTCTTCATCCTCCTCATTGGCGGCTGCTGACTTTATCCGGATGTGATTGGTCAGCTTAGTCACATAGCTGAGATTGGCTAAGGAAAAGTGACTGATAACGATTTCAATATTTGAGGATTTTAAAATCTGATGTAAACATGATATTTCATCTCACTATCATTTTTATCAGCAACAATAACCGTAATCTGCTTTCCACTAGGAACGACACCACTAGGGATGTAGTATGGTCATCTACTGACAAACTGCGATCGACAAAAGGCTCTGGACTCATTTACCATTTAAGATGTAATTTCTCCTTTTCATGTTGAAGGACTCTTAATTTGTTATTTGCAGCACCAACGTCATGCCAGAGAGAGAACGCTCATGGTTTTACTTTACTCAGTGGCACTTCTGAAGCAGCAATTCCAGGCCTTTCATGTTGTTGAGACCAAGAAACCCCTTTAATTTGACGTGTGCGTCTATGAAAGATGTAAGTTCTCTACTGTAATGTTAGTTGCATAGCTTAAGCAGTGTTATATGTTTAGAGATGTTTATTGTTTATCGTTAGTGTTAAACGGGTGAAGGAATGCTAGCATTTACCGTGTGAATGACGTTTATGTAAGCTTGCTAAATTACCTTGCAATGCGCCAAACCATGGACTTTTTTATCCAGTTAGCCTGCATACGTATGCTATTTGTGTTCATTATAGTGTAGCTACGTACCTAATAATGTGTATTTACATGTTTGTGGGCATTATTTAGTCATTTTTAGGGCTGGGCAACGATTAAACATTTTAATCGCAATTAATCGCATGATTTCCCTGATTAATCACGATAAATCACATTTGAATACGCAAAATCCGATAATTAATTCAAAAGTAGTGTACAGCGCACTTTTATTTTAAATGTTCTGCCATATGAACGAAAGTGCCATAACATTTGTTGTGCAAACCCTTTTAACATCAACAGGTAAATAAAATGTTCTGTGTAAATCTCAATTTAAAGGCTTTGGGGAAGTCCAGATGTGACCTGCGGACGGCCATCAGAGATGCAAAGAGAGAATATAGGGACAAGCTGGAGTCCACCTACCTCAGCTCTGACACCCGACGCCTGTGGGGTGGCCTGCGACACATCACTGGCTATAAAGGTAGCCAAATTTGCTGCCCCCCTTCAAGGAGGATTTCCTACTGGTGCGAAGTTTTGTTATTGTTGTTATCAATATGCCTTTGAAGCTCCGCGATTTTTTTGTCCTAGCGTCATAAAAACTACATCCCCATAAACCTTGAATCTTCTTTACAGATATATACAGTTTGAAAAATAACTTTGGGCTATTCAAATGTTAAATGTAGGGCAAAGGCTGTGAGGATAAATGTATGCACTTTGAGCTAGTTGCTATGCTCACCTAGTTATGCTAGCCAACTAGCTAGCTAAGGATAACTAAGGATCTAACATTACATGATTTAAATGGAAGAGTTCCATTTACTTAAAATGATGGCTAGATATAAAGCTGATATATAGTCAGCTGTTATATATAGCTGTTGTACTCTAGTCTCCTCGATTTAACTGATCAAATTATAATGGGAAAAGGTAGAAACCCTCAATTGGCCGCCCTGTGCGGTCCGCACACCCCTCGCTACGCCACTGCCTTGAAGTAGTCTTTGGCCGGCACTCAAGATTGTGTGTGGTGATAAAGAACAAACACCCCCTATACAGTCCTACCCATCTATTAACCCTCACTCACAGCGACATTAGCTAGCTTTGCGGTTAAATTACTTAGCAACTGTCAGCCAGATTGTGTGGGCTATGACAAGGGAGAAGATTATAGGGCTGTTGATCAGTTACTCAGTACAATTCCCTTACTGTTTCACATAAAAAACAAGCAATCAAGTTAGCCTCCATCACTCAATGCTAACGTTATTTTGCTGTGGAATGTAAGTTACGGTGACCGATAGTAACTTACCAGCTCTGATGTTCCTGCCGCTTTTTTTTGTGTTAAAAATGCCAAAATCAATAATTCAGCAATTAGCTTCTGTCAGCTGATGACATTGGCACGCCTCTAGTAGTCATCACTGTTTAGGTGTTGAGGCCACGAGGAAAGGGGAAAGTGTGTGCGGATGTCAGTCTGTATACATATCTGTGTGTGTATCTGTCTGCTGGAAGTGTGTTTTTTTGTGTGTGTGACAGAAAGACAGACAGGATACTGGAGTTTCTCTACAGCCTCGTTGTCAATGGTGCCTCTGCTGTTGTACACCAGGGTGCTACTGAGCAGCACGGCCAGACAAAAGATCCACGCATCGGCCTTCAGGTCGCCCTACAATGAGATTTAATGTATTTTTATTGAGGGGCATTCAGCTGGTTGAACAATTATTAATTTATTTATACAGGCAGAAGATCCAACCATCATTCTCTGCTCTACAGTATTATAATCATGTTCCTGAAGATGGCATTTAAAGGTCTTTCTCTCTGCCTCCATACACGACAGTAGGCCATACATTTATTTTTTGTTTGTTTGACTTTTGTTCTCCTTACCCTGTTATTTTCTGAATGCAAAATCTAGAGTTTGCTTAGCCATAATATACTGTATACAGTATATGATTGGAATATACAGTACATCGAATTTATTTACCAATTTTCTGAGTTCAGAATTATATTTTAAACCAGTCAGGATTCAGTTTAATGTCTTCCTACCACTGCAGCTAACAGGGTATGAGTATAACAGTATGTAAATAGTGAAACGTTGGTGTTCTCACCTTGTTGACATCACCCAGTCCTTCAGTGTCTAGCAGCAACAGTGTGTGTTCTGAAACAGAGGTCATTCCATTGTCACTAACAAAGCCTTCCTGTGATACACATGGTAACCATAGTGTTACGTGGGGAGCCGTATTGTGCCCGTCTGTGCGCTTGTTTCTATCTGTCCCCCTCTACAGGTGACCTGGTGTCCGATTGGGACGCATTTGTGGGCGGGCCTTGGCCTATAAAAGACGCCCCTTGCGCGTTTCATGGCTGTCTCTCCGGCTCTCTGGCTCTCCCCGTTCGTCCAGCCACACCCCTTCTACGCTTCCGGTTTTCTTTGGGCCTGCTGCACGGCGCTCCGCTGGTGCCCTGCTTTAGCATTGTTAAACATCGTTATTAGAGTTTCGTTTGGACGCAGAGTTAACCTTTTGATTTATGTGCGTTGGTGGTGTTTGGTGGTGGGCTTTTGGGCACGCTTTAAGACTAGTTCGAGATTAGAGTAGGAGGAAGTTTACCCGGAAGACTCACCACATTTCTATGTCCTTTTGTTTAACGCGAGCAGCTTAGATCTCCTTTTTATTTCCAGCAGACATTGTGAGTGTTTGCTTTCTCTTTTGTTATTAATTATTTTCATCACCACCTTCTCCTGCCGTTAACTCTTGGTTTGTTAATAAATATATTTACTTTCACCGTCACCAGTTCTCTTTGGCTTCTTTATGTTATGTTACCATTTCGTTACGTTATGGTGTTGTAACATAAATGGGGGCTCGTCCGGGATTGAACCAAAATTCTTAGTTGGAAACGTTGGCTCTGATTTTCCCTTGGTGGAAAAATCTTTTTCGTTGTGGGCGCACTGCTCCGCACAGCTGCCTTGTGATTGTCTAATTTGCCATAGTCTTGGTGACTTACGCAGGGTACGTCCAGTGTATTTTATTTATTTATTGCCTTTGCTGTGGCAGCGATAGATATCGTGTATAGTAATGTTTGATATAGATGCGTTTGTGTTGTCTCCGACTCTGGAGGCATTATTGACGGCTAAACGCGATGATCTGCTCCGAATCGCTGGCCACTTCAAACTGGAAGTTCGTGGTTCTCCTAGGCTAGCTGAGCTGCAGGAGAAACTCACTGCAGACTTGCGTGGTCTTGGATTGTTGGTAGGTGAGAGCCCTGATGAGCCCGAAGCCGGTAAGACCATTCGCTCTCCTGGCCCGTCTACTACAAAGACTGCTTTAGAGTGGAAACGTTTAGAGCTGCGGGAAAAAGAAATTGCGTGGGAACGTGAGAAAAATAAGTTGGAGGCTGATAGGCAGACATTTAGAGACCGTGAGCGAAGAGAACAGGAGTGCAAATTAAAAGATATGGAATACGCACAAGCGTTACGTATCAAAGAGATGGAGTTGAAGGCCCGTGAGGCTGGTGTACTACTTAGGCCAGAAAGTTTTGACGTGACGCGAAACATTCGTGTTGTCCCTCCCTTCAGAGAAGATGAGGTGGATAAGTTCTTTGCGCACTTTGAGCGTGTTGCAACAACGCTTAAATGGCCCAAAGAAGCTTGGCCCATGATTCTCCAATGTGTCTTTGTAGGCAAGGCGCAGGAGGCGTACTCCTCGTTGAGCATGGAAGACGCGGCGGATTATGAGAAGGTGAAACAGTCCATCTTGCTTATTTACGCGCTCGTGCCGGAGGCTTATAGACAAAAGTTTCGAAATTATCGTAAGCCTGAATCCCTCGCACATGTGGAGTTTCTTAGAGAAAAAGAGATGCTCTTTGATCGTTGGCTAGGCTCTCAAGAAGTGACATCATTCCAAGCTCTTCGTGATCTCATGGTTCTTGAGGACTTTAAAAACTGTCTGCCACAATCAGTCGCAACTTATATAAGTGAGCATAAAGATTTGACCCCTGCTAGTGCTGCCGTGCTTGCTGACGAGTATGTACTCATGCACAACCGTATGCCTGCTCTCACTCATTCACTGCAAAATGTTTCAATTTCCCCGGATTTATATGAAGTTTCCGACTCTGCCGCTCCTTCTCTCGAGAAGCGTGCGCCTTTGGGTTTCAGAGGAACCCCAACGTGCAGCTACTGTAAGAAGCGTGGTCATGTTCTTGCCGAGTGTTTTTCGTTAAAGCGCAAGAACCAGGCACAACAATATACAAGTTAATGGGTTCCTGGATCTAATTTGTTTATTGCTGTTTTGCCTTTTGTGAACGACACTAAACGTGACAATTTTCGCACCGTTCATATTGGATGGATTCGTTTTATGCAAAGTGTGTCGCCTTTAGTGGTCAGCCTTGTACTATAAATAGTGTACTATTTCAAGGTTTTGAGATGTAATTGTTCTCATTGAGTTTTTTCTTGTCCAACCTTCACTCTTTGGTGGCGACCTCTTGTTACATTTGTCGCCATCTCTTTCCGATGCTCCAAAATTGGCTGAGCCAAGAGCATCTTGTACAGGAACCTCAAAATGACCCTTCTCTTTCTACGCTCTTTTCTGCAGTTATGTCCGACGAGGACATTGAGCGATGGCCTCATGGCTATTTTTCTCGAGATGGTGTCTTAATGCGCGAGTGGAGACCTCTTACGGCCCCGGCGCAAGATGAGTGTAGAGTTCCCTATTAAATTGTTGTACCTGGGCGAGTCACTCGTTCTTTTTTTTAGGTGCCAGGTATGACCGTGATGTTGCTAAATATTGTCGTACGTGACAATGATGTCGGCGCCTTGCGCTCAATTAAGCATCATCCCTATGGCGCGCTTCCACACGGGCCTTTTCAAGGGTTTTAATGTATTGGTTATTGTCAAATAAATTGTGTCTTTAGTTAAAAACAAAACCAACTCTAGTCAAATGTTTTTTGATGATTGCATTTAACCCTTTTCTTTGTTTCCCTACGGCTCAGTAGTGTGTGAGAGACTCTGCTGGGTGATGCACAGTTCAGTAGTGAGTGAGACACTACGGAATGATAAGCCGTTCAGTAGTGAGTGAGACGCTGCTGAATGAATGGTTTCGTGTTCTTTGTATACTCGTGTATGTATAGCTATATACATTTTTCCTGTAAATATTGCATGCATTGTGTGTGCTAAGTTTAATGGCTATTGTTAGCTTAAGCCCCAATTTATTTTCTTAAGGGTGGGGGTGTTACGTGGGGAGCCGTATTGTGCCCGTCTGTGCGCTTGTTTCTATCTGTCCCCCTCTACAGGTGACCTGGTGTCCGATTGGGACGCATTTGTGGGCGGGCCTTGGCCTATAAAAGACGCCCCTTGCGCGTTTCATGGCTGTCTCTCCGGCTCTCTGGCTCTCCCCGTTCGTCCAGCCACACCCCTTCTACGCTTCCGGTTTTCTTTGGGCCTGCTGCACGGCGCTCCGCTGGTGCCCTGCTTTAGCATTGTTAAACATCGTTATTAGAGTTTCGTTTGGACGCAGAGTTAACCTTTTGATTTATGTGCGTTGGTGGTGTTTGGTGGTGGGCTTTTGGGCACGCTTTAAGACTAGTTCGAGATTAGAGTAGGAGGAAGTTTACCCGGAAGACTCACCACATTTCTATGTCCTTTTGTTTAACGCGAGCAGCTTAGATCTCCTTTTTATTTCCAGCAGACATTGTGAGTGTTTGCTTTCTCTTTTGTTATTAATTATTTTCATCACCACCTTCTCCTGCCGTTAACTCTTGGTTTGTTAATAAATATATTTACTTTCACCGTCACCAGTTCTCTTTGGCTTCTTTATGTTATGTTACCATTTCGTTACGTTATGGTGTTGTAACATAAATGGGGGCTCGTCCGGGATTGAACCAAAATTCTTAGTTGGAAACGTTGGCTCTGATTTTCCCTTGGTGGAAAAATCTTTTTCGTTGTGGGCGCACTGCTCCGCACAGCTGCCTTGTGATTGTCTAATTTGCCATAGTCTTGGTGACTTACGCAGGGTACGTCCAGTGTATTTTATTTATTTATTGCCTTTGCTGTGGCAGCGATAGATATCGTGTATAGTAATGTTTGATATAGATGCGTTTGTGTTGTCTCCGACTCTGGAGGCATTATTGACGGCTAAACGCGATGATCTGCTCCGAATCGCTGGCCACTTCAAACTGGAAGTTCGTGGTTCTCCTAGGCTAGCTGAGCTGCAGGAGAAACTCACTGCAGACTTGCGTGGTCTTGGATTGTTGGTAGGTGAGAGCCCTGATGAGCCCGAAGCCGGTAAGACCATTCGCTCTCCTGGCCCGTCTACTACAAAGACTGCTTTAGAGTGGAAACGTTTAGAGCTGCGGGAAAAAGAAATTGCGTGGGAACGTGAGAAAAATAAGTTGGAGGCTGATAGGCAGACATTTAGAGACCGTGAGCGAAGAGAACAGGAGTGCAAATTAAAAGATATGGAATACGCACAAGCGTTACGTATCAAAGAGATGGAGTTGAAGGCCCGTGAGGCTGGTGTACTACTTAGGCCAGAAAGTTTTGACGTGACGCGAAACATTCGTGTTGTCCCTCCCTTCAGAGAAGATGAGGTGGATAAGTTCTTTGCGCACTTTGAGCGTGTTGCAACAACGCTTAAATGGCCCAAAGAAGCTTGGCCCATGATTCTCCAATGTGTCTTTGTAGGCAAGGCGCAGGAGGCGTACTCCTCGTTGAGCATGGAAGACGCGGCGGATTATGAGAAGGTGAAACAGTCCATCTTGCTTATTTACGCGCTCGTGCCGGAGGCTTATAGACAAAAGTTTCGAAATTATCGTAAGCCTGAATCCCTCGCACATGTGGAGTTTCTTAGAGAAAAAGAGATGCTCTTTGATCGTTGGCTAGGCTCTCAAGAAGTGACATCATTCCAAGCTCTTCGTGATCTCATGGTTCTTGAGGACTTTAAAAACTGTCTGCCACAATCAGTCGCAACTTATATAAGTGAGCATAAAGATTTGACCCCTGCTAGTGCTGCCGTGCTTGCTGACGAGTATGTACTCATGCACAACCGTATGCCTGCTCTCACTCATTCACTGCAAAATGTTTCAATTTCCCCGGATTTATATGAAGTTTCCGACTCTGCCGCTCCTTCTCTCGAGAAGCGTGCGCCTTTGGGTTTCAGAGGAACCCCAACGTGCAGCTACTGTAAGAAGCGTGGTCATGTTCTTGCCGAGTGTTTTTCGTTAAAGCGCAAGAACCAGGCACAACAATATACAAGTTAATGGGTTCCTGGATCTAATTTGTTTATTGCTGTTTTGCCTTTTGTGAACGACACTAAACGTGACAATTTTCGCACCGTTCATATTGGATGGATTCGTTTTATGCAAAGTGTGTCGCCTTTAGTGGTCAGCCTTGTACTATAAATAGTGTACTATTTCAAGGTTTTGAGATGTAATTGTTCTCATTGAGTTTTTTCTTGTCCAACCTTCACTCTTTGGTGGCGACCTCTTGTTACATTTGTCGCCATCTCTTTCCGATGCTCCAAAATTGGCTGAGCCAAGAGCATCTTGTACAGGAACCTCAAAATGACCCTTCTCTTTCTACGCTCTTTTCTGCAGTTATGTCCGACGAGGACATTGAGCGATGGCCTCATGGCTATTTTTCTCGAGATGGTGTCTTAATGCGCGAGTGGAGACCTCTTACGGCCCCGGCGCAAGATGAGTGTAGAGTTCCCTATTAAATTGTTGTACCTGGGCGAGTCACTCGTTCTTTTTTTTAGGTGCCAGGTATGACCGTGATGTTGCTAAATATTGTCGTACGTGACAATGATGTCGGCGCCTTGCGCTCAATTAAGCATCATCCCTATGGCGCGCTTCCACACGGGCCTTTTCAAGGGTTTTAATGTATTGGTTATTGTCAAATAAATTGTGTCTTTAGTTAAAAACAAAACCAACTCTAGTCAAATGTTTTTTGATGATTGCATTTAACCCTTTTCTTTGTTTCCCTACGGCTCAGTAGTGTGTGAGAGACTCTGCTGGGTGATGCACAGTTCAGTAGTGAGTGAGACACTACGGAATGATAAGCCGTTCAGTAGTGAGTGAGACGCTGCTGAATGAATGGTTTCGTGTTCTTTGTATACTCGTGTATGTATAGCTATATACATTTTTCCTGTAAATATTGCATGCATTGTGTGTGCTAAGTTTAATGGCTATTGTTAGCTTAAGCCCCAATTTATTTTCTTAAGGGTGGGGGTGTTACGTGGGGAGCCGTATTGTGCCCGTCTGTGCGCTTGTTTCTATCTGTCCCCCTCTACAGGTGACCTGGTGTCCGATTGGGACGCATTTGTGGGCGGGCCTTGGCCTATAAAAGACGCCCCTTGCGCGTTTCATGGCTGTCTCTCCGGCTCTCTGGCTCTCCCCGTTCGTCCAGCCACACCCCTTCTACGCTTCCGGTTTTCTTTGGGCCTGCTGCACGGCGCTCCGCTGGTGCCCTGCTTTAGCATTGTTAAACATCGTTATTAGAGTTTCGTTTGGACGCAGAGTTAACCTTTTGATTTATGTGCGTTGGTGGTGTTTGGTGGTGGGCTTTTGGGCACGCTTTAAGACTAGTTCGAGATTAGAGTAGGAGGAAGTTTACCCGGAAGACTCACCACATTTCTATGTCCTTTTGTTTAACGCGAGCAGCTTAGATCTCCTTTTTATTTCCAGCAGACAGTGTGAGTGTTTGCTTTCTCTTTTGTTATTAATTATTTTCATCACCACCTTCTCCTGCCGTTAACTCTTGGTTTGTTAATAAATATATTTACTTTCACCGTCACCAGTTCTCTTTGGCTTCTTTATGTTATGTTACCATTTCGTTACGTTATGGTTTTGTAACAATAGTCACAACAGTAACAATAGTAATTTGATTTGCTTTATCACCATGGTTACGACACACCTCCTCCAGACACACAACAGTCACAGAGTTTCCATGAAGAACCACAGTAATGTCACGCCGACAAATAACATCATAACCAACATTGGTACTATGGTTGGGTACAAACGGATCTTTGTTCTCATTCTTATTATTGATAAAGTTTGAAAAAAAGAAAATGAAATTACCAATGAACAACATAAAAAAAACAAATGTATGTCTTAATGAATAGATTTGCTCACCTGGTTTAAAGGGGTGAGGCACACACCACATCCAGATGCCTTTGGTCTTAGACTCAATGGTGCTGCCCAGAGCAAAGCCTGAAATAAACAACTTATATTTGAAATCATTATCAATGTTGTCATCGCAACAAAGGGGCCAGGCCTTACTGTGATGGTGTTTTTAATTTCATTGATGCATCATTTGGCCCACAAACCATGGCCACAGATATATTTGAATTGTAAACAAAGTCGGACGTTCAAAAGTAGGCCCTACTGGACCGGTCCTTTCGGTTCTATGGTGCATGGCAGTACAGTCGTGGCCAAAAGTTTTGAGAATGACACTGTTAGTGCCATTTTCATATTGTTGGTTAAACTTAGACATTATATAACTTAGATTAATATTTAGTGATTGTTATTTACATTGATAGCATATTTGTATTTATAGTTTACATTTCAGTCTAAAATATGTTTAGTGCTCACGCATTGCATTGTTTGGAATAACCAGAGGTGAGCTGTGACGTTGCGAGCTCACGCATCAATGTATCAATTGTTTGTTTTTGATGTATCAACTGTCACTTTCTTGCACTTGTCAGAATTTCAGTAAAAGACGGAGCGAACACAGTTTTTCTACCGTTGTTGAAATACAGTACACGCGTAGACTCGTTTTCTTTCCGTCTAAGAGTGGTTACTTAAGGTTTAAGATAAGAACTACATACTGACCAAAAGAAGGGAACTTTAAGCCACTACAGACACAAATATGCATTTTCAAAGTTTGCTGCTTCAGTGTCTTTAGATGTGTTTTTTTTTAGATGTTACTATGGAAGGCTGAAGTATAATTACTAACATTTAATAAGTGTCACTGGCTTTTATTGGCAATTACATGAAGTTAATGCAAAAAGTCAATATGTGCAGTTTTGACTCTTCTTTTTCAAGACCTCTTTAATCCGCCCTGGCATGCTGTGAATTGACTTTTGGGCCACATCCTGACTGATGGCGGCCCATTTTTGCATGTGTTTTGCATTTTTTGTTAGTGCGTGTGTGTGTGTGTGTGTGTGTGTGTGTGTGTGTGTGTGTGCGTGTAAGTGTGTGTAGGTTTGTGTGTGTGTGCGTGTGTATGTGTGTGTAGGTTTGTGTGTGTGTGTGTGTTTGTGTGTAGGTGTGTGTGAATGCAATAAAATGAGGGAATGGAGTAATGCTAATTTGAAGCTGTACTTGCACCGAATTTAAGACCCATCAGCTGTCTAACTATTACATATGGCAGCCATGACACCTAACATCAAACAGTTATTTCTTGCTAAAGGCACTATGAGACACTGTAGTAAAGTGCCTGTTCCTTCTGCGTCACCTGTTTTGGATTATTCCAGGTATGTTTATTATTCCAGGTATGAGTTTGGAATACCCACACTTTCAAAAGACAAATTTGCAATGTACCTTTATCTTTTTTGTTCTGTGTGTGTGTGTTTATGTATGTGTGGGTTTGTATGTGTGCAATACAATTATAAAATGACCTGGAATGCTCATCTGAAGCTGTACTTGCTGCGGATTAAAACACACAGCAGAGTCTCTTGTTTGGATTATACCAGGTATTTTTTCCCACCAGGACCAAAACTCTCTACTGCCACATATCCCAAAACAACTAATTCCAGTCTGTGCTTGGAATCTGAAATATTCCTGTAGTTCATTACACAGTGTAACACAGTCTCAGTATGACTCTGGTCAATAGTGCCAATACAAAAATATGCTGGGCCAAGCATAAAGTAACTATCCCATATGAGTATTTGGCATGTGTTGTGTGTGTGTGTAAGCTTGTAGCCTATGCATATGTCTATATGCCTTGTAGCATCTTTGTGTGTGTATGAATTGTGTGTGTGTATGTGAACGTGTGTGGTTTACCTGACTACAAGAATTATAAAACGCTATTTTGCCTGGACTATAAGTGTACGTGCGTGTTTTACCTGACTGTTGCCCAGCTAGTCGATTCATGAGGTAAGACTTGCCAGTGCGGTACAACCCCACCACAGCCACCACCACCACAGGCTGCTGGATCCCCCTGAGGATGTCCAGGGCTGATTCCACCGTCCGCAGTCCCTCCTCTGAATTCTCAATCAGGCACATAGGCGCTGGCATGCAGGGTGGACCTCCAGACATGGCTGCTTGGAAGATGTCAGGACAACCTACAAATTTAACACCACACCCAAATCTTGATTCAGTTAAATATAAATGTTGTGTTATTCTATCATTTCATTTGTTGTTTGACTGTCAAACTGGATCAACTGGATCCATGTGTGGATTAAACTGGACGAGTCCTCCTGTTTTATGGTAAGAAAAAATGCAAAGACAAGCCCCTTTCTCTCTGTCCCTCTCCTCATGGAACCAGTGGGGTGTGCTCTGGGAACACCGGGCAACACAAAACACACAAACCAAGTAAAGCAGCCAGCCCAGCAACCCAAAGAGGTGGGGTCGTCACACTGTCAACGACCACACTAACATGCCTCGATCTATGCCTCTGGCATACAAAGTGATGATACAGAATCACGAAAGATATTAAAATATTAGGAACCCATCTCTCATTTCCCACAATATAACTTAACTAGCCCATGGCCATATAGACCTACACAGTTTGGTTGTTTTAACTTCTTTGATACAGCCTGAGCAACAAACGACACGTACATAGATCACTCAGTCGGTGCAAAACCTCCACCCACGTTTTGTAAGATAGGATACAACATAGGGTTATCTTATGGGGTGGGGAAGGGACTCTAGACTCGGAGCACGTCGCCATCCATGTTTATAATACATTTGTCACTGTCCTGTCTACTTTCAAAGAGCAAGAGGACTTTGAGTGTGAGAGGTGTCGGGCCCGGCCATCCGTGACCGCACCATGGCCAGGAGGATGGAAAACAGAACGTGTGTGTCTGTGTTTAATAATTTAGTTAGTTTCATCGTGTCTGCGTTGATTGTATACACAATTTAAATATCCTATTGAAACTTCTTCTTGTAAATATTGTTAATACATATGCATCTCAATATATTAGAATATCATCAAAAAGTTGATTTATTTCAGTAATTCTATTCAAAAAGTGAAACTCATATATTATATAGATTCATTTCACACAGACTGATATATTTCAAGTGATTATTTCTTTTAAATTTGATGATTATAACTGACAGCTTATGAAAACCCAAAATTCAGTATCTCAGAAAATTAGAATATTACTGACGACCGATAGAAAAAAGGATTTTTAACACAGAAATGTTGGACTACTGAAAAGTATGAACATGTACAGCACTCAATACTTGGTTGGGGCTCCTTTTGCATGAATTGCTGCAGCAATGCGGCGTGGCATGAAAGCAACCAGTCTGTGGCACTGCTGAGGTGTTATGGAAGACCAGGTTGCTCTGATAGTGGCCTTCAGCTCTTCTGTGTGTTTGGGTTTGTTGTCTCGCATCTTCCTTTTCACAATACCCTATAGAATCTCTATGGGTTTTAGGTCAGGCGAGTTTGCTGGCCAATCAAGCACAGGGATACCATGGTCCTTAAACCAGGTACTGGTACCTTTGGAAGTGTGTGCAGGTGCCAAGTCCTGATGGAAAATGAAATCTGCATCTCCATAAAACTGGACAGCAGAGAGAAGCACAAAGTGCTCTAGAACTTTCTGGTAGATGGCTGCGCTGACCTTGGACCACACAGTGGACTAACACCAGCAGATGACATGGCACCCCAAACCATCACTGTCTGTGGACACTTTACACTGGACATCAAGCAACTTGGATTCTGTTCCTCTCCTCTCTTCCTCCTGACTCCGGGACCTTTATTTTTCTAAATTAAATGCAAAATTTACTTTCATCTGAAAAGAGAACTTTGGACCACTGAGCAACAGTGCAGTCCTTTTTGTCCTTAGCCCAGGTGAGACGCCTCTGACGTTGTCTCTGGTTCAAGAGTGGCTTGACACAGGAATGCGACAGTTGAAGTCCATGTTCTGGATACGTCTGTGCGTGTAGGCTTTTGAAGCACTGACTCCAGCTGCAGTCCACTCCTTGTGAATCTCCCTTGAATGGGCTTTGTTTCACAATCCTCTCAAAGATGTCGTTATCCCTGTTGCTTGTGCACCTTTTTCTACCAAATTGTTTCCTTCCATTCAACTTCCCATTAATGTGCTTGGATACAGCACTCTGTGAACAGCATGCTTCTTTAGCAATGACCTTTTGTGTCTTACCCTTCTTGTGCAGGGTGTCAATGATCGTCTTCTGGACAACTGTCAAGTCAGCAGTCTTCCCCATGATTGTGTAGCCTACTGAACTAGACTGAGAGACCATTTAAAGGCTCAGGAAGCCTTTGCCGTTGTTTTGAGTTAATTAGCTGATTAGAGTGTGACACCATTGGTCATAAATATGGAACTTTTTCACAATATTCTAATTTTCTGAGATACTGAATTTTTGGTTTTCATTAGCTGGCAGTTATAATAATGAAAATTTAAAGAAATAAACACTTTAAATAGATCAGTCTGTGTGTAAACAATCTATATAAAAAGAGTTTCACTTTTTGAATAGAATTACTGAAATAAATCAACTTTTCGATGATATTCTAATTTATTGAGATGCACCTGTAGTTTGCTGTTCCTCTTAATAAATTAGTTAATTACGTTATGTGGGACGTTTGTCATTTTTAAGATCAGGGTTATCGTAACCAGTGCTATATAGGCTACTTTCTGACCATTTCTAACGAGTTAAACAAGATTTCGTTCTTTGTGTAAACACCTGTCACAAACATCTTTGTTTAGCGTAATAGGGAACGCCAAAGTAACTATAGGGCCCGTCAAAATGGCGTGCACCAGGGCCCGTCGTAACCACGTTAAGCCACTGTACAGATGTCATCATTGACAGGGTAGCCGAGAGCGATCTGATGAAAAGGCTGCTTTTGTGATGAGGTAAAATAATACGCTGACTTGAAACACTCATAGTGGATCAGATTAAGTTAATTAATATTTTTTAATATAATTCCTTTACTTAAATTTAAGATACAAGGTTGAAAGAAATGACATGTCTAAAAAGTAATGTGACCTACGGTCAATAGATCATACTTTTGATAAGCCTACGATAACAGTATTTTGGGAGAACTTTTCATAATGCTTCTCATAGTGTTAAAATGTTTGTGTCTCCTAGTGCACATTGATCGTTTAAGGCAGTGATTCCAAACAAGGGGTAAGTGGTACATACCATCGAGGTGCGCAAGCAAACTGCAGGGGGTATGTGGATAAATTAACAAATGTGTGCAGCATAGTAACTGCATGAGTGAAGGGGTACTCATGGTGTGACAAAAAGGCAAAGGGGTACGCATGTCAAAAGCAGTTGTGGAAAAAACCCACGCTGTCACACAGCGCGCTTACATTTTCCCCCGTCAATACCTGGTGGTGGCCTGCTCTTGGTTAAAAATGCCCGGCCTGAAAAATGTCCCCAGTCCAGCCCTGTGTCCCATACAGTCACAGAGAGAAACTCCAAACCATTGGTGAGACAAGTGAACTACATTTGTTGAAATTTCCATATGATAGGTAATAAAAATGTACGGTAAAAATTACACTTCATCATGAGTGACCAAAACCCTAGTATTAAAAGGTGCCATATGGATCAATTATGGTTTAAAACATTCAAAACCTAACTAGGAATAACAACAGAATATGAAGACTGCTTTGATGTAATGTCAAAAAACACCTGTACATGTATTGTGTTGCCTATGTAATAAAGTCAGAATGCTAACCATCTATTTCTGTCCAGCCTCTCTCAAAATACAACATTGCACCTCAAGAAGCGTGGAAACGGCAGATGTGCCGATTAAGGCAAAAGCCCACATTGTGAGGAAAAGAATTTAGATAAAATCACCACTTCAGAGGCAGAGGTTCATTTTTTCTAATGCCGAAAGAAGCCCCAGAAGTAGCATGGCTGTCCTGTTATTAGTAGCAATGCCATTGATTAACATTAATAGCTTGCCTTTCCATTCTTTTACTCAAAGCAGGGGCGCCTACCTTCCCTCTAGAGTGTCACAACCCGGTCTAGGGGTATAGGATGTGACAGAAAAGTTGCAACAAACGGGCAGACAACGGAATTCCAAAAACACCGTGAATTTATTTACAGGTGAAAAATAGGAAAAATTACGGATCAAAATAAACTCAGCGCTCCAAAACAAAAACAAGGCCTCGACAATGGGCCTCCCCGGCCTGGCACTCTCTTCCGGACTCTCACTCCGGCGAGTAGCGCACTCGATGGTCGTGACGCGGCCAAAGCCCGAGGTTGGGATTTAGCGGCACAGAGGTGGTAGTGGCGCGGCAGGTCACAGGAAAGAGTGATTCCCCAAAGCGCGGCCCAGAGGTGATGTCATCAGCTGCTTTTAAAGGACCGGGACCTCTAATCATCCAATCGGATCAGAGCCCCAATCTGCTGCGCGACAACCCGCCTGCAAATCAAACACAAAGCACACGAAGCAACAGAAACACGGCAATAATACATAATGAAGACCCACAGGGTCGTAACACCCCCACCACCAAAAAATCAACGTAAGTTTTGCTTAAACAACCTCGCTTTGATAGCAACGAGCCAAGGTGTCTGCAAGAATGTTCTCACAACCCTTCTTATACCTTATATCCAGGTTAAAGCCCTGTAGGTAGAGTGACCAGCGCATGATGCGCTGGTTGGTGTTCTTCATCCTGGAGAGGAAGGTTAAAGGGTTATGATCTGTATGCACAACAACAGGCATGGCTGTAGAGCCAATATAAACTTCGAAATGTTGCAGAGCAAACAACATGGCTAGTGCCTCCTTCTCAATAGTACTATAGTTCAGCTGATGTTTTAAGAACTTTTTAGAAAAGTAGCAGATGGGGTGATCAAGTCCATCGGATCCCTCTTGAAGGAGAACGGCACCTGCTCCCATTGCACTAGCATCAACCTCGAGTGTAAAAGGCTGATCGAAATTCGGAGCCGCAAGCACCGGAGAACTGCAGAGCAACGCCTTAGCGTTTCGAAAGGCTGCTTCACAGTCAACAGACCATACAAAATTGGAGGTGTTACGGAGCAGATTCGTAAGGGGCAAAACAACATCAGAGAAATTTCGACAGAAACTACGATAATAGCCGGCCATCCCCAGAAACCGGCGCACCTCGCGCTTGGTTTTGGGAGTCGGGAATTCAACAATGGCCTGAACCTTAGCCTCAACCGGGCGGACCTGACCCTGGCCAACTTGTTTGCCTAAGTAGGTTACCGTGGCTTTTCCGAACTCACACTTGGCCAAGTTCAAGGTCAGCGCGGCATCACCGAGTCGATGGAACACAGTGTGAATGAGCTCGAGGTGACTGGACCAAGAGGACGAGTGCAGAACTATGTCATCCAGGTAAACCTCACAATCCTGTATGCCAGCTAAAACTTTATTCATCAGGCGTTGGAAAGTGGCTGGAGCATTTCGAAGTCCAAACGCCATCACGGAATACTGCATAAAACAGTCGGGGGTCACGAATGCAGAAATTTCTGCAGCACGGGGTGTCAAGGGGACTTGCCAATACCCCTTTAACAAGTCAAGCTTTGTGACAAACCGTGCTGAGCCTACTCTATCCACGCAATCCTCCATGCGTGGCAATGGAAACGAGTCAGGCTTAGTCACTGCATTCACTTTTCGGTAATCTGTACAGAAACGAAAAGTCGAGTCGGGTTTCGGAACGAGAATACAGGGAGAGCTCCAGGAGCTAGAGCTTGGCCCCACTAACCCGTGATCAACGAGATACTGAACTTCAGACCTCATAACCTCTCTTTTTGTCGGATTGACACGATACGCGTGTTGCTTGATGGGGCGATGATCACCAACATCGATGTCGTGACTGAGAACATGAGTACGAGAGGGAACATCAGAAAATAAACCAGGAAAAGACTCTATCATCCCCTTTACATCCCTAGCACGAGATTCTGCCAAATGAGAGAGAAAATTACCCAAGTTCTCTAAATGTTCTGAATTCCGAAGACATGGAGAAGACACGGGAACATCACGGAAAGTCAGGCCATCCTCCTCCGGAGAGTAGCGCAAGACAGCAGGAGTAACAAATGCCACCGGCACAGGACGCCCCCCCCCGTAGTCTCCGACTGTCTCGCGACATAAAGCTTTAACATGTTGATGTGGCACAACCGAGTCTTACGCCTCCTCTCAGGCGTGCGAATGAGGTAATTTGTGTCACTGAGTTTGGACTCTACCTCGTAGGGCCCTGAAAACTTTGCCTGTAATGCAGAACCCATCACAGGCAGCAACACCAATACTTTGTCGCCCGCCTGGGAAGGACCGAGGCACAGACTTGCGGTCATACCGAGTCTTCATCTTTGACTGTGCCGAAGACAAAGCTTTTTGCGCACATGCACAAGCATGGTGTAGGCGCTCACGAAACGAACTGACATAGTCAAGAAGGTTCTTCTGCTGGTGAGGAGTGGTCTCACACCCCATCTTCTCACGCAGCAGTTTCAACGGACCTCTAACAGTGTGGCCAAAGATCAAGTCAGCAGGACTGAAACCCAGCGACTCCTGAGTCGTTTCACGCACGGCGAATAGCAGCAGTGGGAGACCGTCATCCCACTGCCTGGCAGAGTCATGGCAGTAAGTGCGAAACATCGACTTCAGGGTCTGATGAAACCGCTCCAGAGCACCTTGAGACTCAGGATGGTAGGCACTGGAGATCACATGCTTGATGGACAACTGCTGTAGCACCTGCTTGAACAAGTGAGACAGAAAGTTGGATCCCTGATCGGTTTGGACAACTTTTGGTAATCCGAATGTCGAGAAGAAACGAATGAGGGCTTTCACGATGGGCTTCGCTTTCAGGGAGCGCAACGGAATAGCCTCCGGATACCTAGTGGCAACACACATAATTGTTAACAGAAACTGATGGCCCGATTTCGACTTTGGCAACGGGCCTACACAGTCTAAAATAACACGCTCGAAGGGCTCATAGATGACTGGGATTGGGTGAAGTGGGGCAGGTGGAATCACTTGGTTTGGTTTCCCGACGATCTGGCAGCGATGACATGAACGACAGTGTTTCACTACGTCAGACTTCAGGCCGGGCCAAAAGAAATAACGTAGGATGCGATGATAACTTTTCTTGATACCTAAATGACCTGCAAAGTCATGATCATGCCCTAGTGTTAAGACATGCAGCCGAAACTTAGCAGGGACAACCATCTGATAAGCTGTATTCCAACCCAGCTCTTGACTCTGTGATGGCGCCCACTTCCTCATTAACAAACCATTTTCCCAATAATATGCCACCGATTTGTTCACTACCTCTCCCTTTCCTGCAGCTGTAGCACGGCATTTAGCTAGAGAAGGATCGTTTCTTTGTTCCCTCTCCAGGAGCTCTCTGTCAACCGGCAGAGATAAGAACGATTCTACACTTTCAGCACCACCGGCCGGGGACAGCGACCGGCGCACCGCTTTCCCCGAGGACTCGGGAGACACTACTAAGGGATTTTCGAGCGACATGAACGTCTCAGACAAGTCAGTATGGTTAGTCTTCCTAGCTTGAGCTCGAGTTACCACACACACTGGAAAAACGTCAGCCAGCCCGGGGTCTTCTTCAGGGTGGGCCAACGGTTGCGAAACTACTTCGGGAAGGGGAAGAACTTTCTCATGGGCCAGTTCATTCCCAATGAGAAAATGGATATTATCCATTGGCAACTGAGAACAAACGGCCACCCTAACAAACCCCGAAATCAGTTTACTCTGAACATAAACAGTGTGTAGTGGAACTTTCATTGTTCCCATTTCGATCCCTTGCACGAGAACATCCGACCCACAATAGCTGTCTGGCGAAAAAGGCAAAGCAGAAGCGAGAATAAAACTCTGAGCAGACCCTGTATCTCTCAACATTTTAACAGCCACATTGTCCTCCTCACGGCCGGTGAACGAGACCATTCCCTCCAAAATGAACGGATCAAAAACGGGATCAGTTCTCCCGTGTAACTGAACTACAGGCCGGACAAAACCGGAGCCTTTCGCATTCCTTTGCTTTGCAGCGTCTCTCCCAGTCTTCTCATTTAAGGAAGGACATTCTGAAATGATGTGACCAGACTCATGACAATAAAAACAATCCCGCGACTCACGCCTCGGTGGAGAATTGTGAGACCTGGAACTCCTCCAATTCGGCTGTGAGGGGGGAGGCTGAGCGGAGACACGACGAGGTAATGAAAAAGTACTCTTGTGCGTGAGAACGAACTCATCTGCACACACCGCGGCCTGAGCTAAGGTCGCTACCTTCCGGTCATTTATATGCATTGCGACATTATCGGGGACGCAACGTTTAAACTCCTCTAGCAACACTAATTCTCGAAGCTGTTCCCTAGTGTATGTGCGTTGAGACGTACACCACCTGTCAAAGGCCCTCTCTTTCTCTCCTGCGAACTCGACAAACGTGAGCCTGTCAGACTTCCGCAGGTCGCGGAACCTCTGTCGGTATGCCTCAGGAACTAACTCATAGGCATTTAAAATAGCTGTTTTCACCGTATGGTACTCAGCGCTCTGTTGCAAAGAGAGTGCTGAGTACACCGATTGTGCCCTGCCAGTCAGAGCAGTCTGTAAGAGCAAAGTCCACATTTCAACAGGCCATGCCAATGCCCCGGCAACCCTCTCGAACTGAATAAAATACCTATCGACTTCGTTTTCGTTAAAATGCGGTACCAGGCGAGTGTGCCGACTAATATCAAACAGCCTGTTTGGTGGCAATAGCACAGACGGAGCAAGCAACGCTGGAGCAACGTTATCCAGGCTACTCGGAGGAGCTGCAGGCAGAGAGACCTGGGGGTACGAATCTAAAGCCGACGACGCTACATTTAACTCGCTGACCGGAGCAGCTGAATCGCCACGAGGAGACAAGGAACGAGTAGGAGAGTGAACAGGGGAGGACGGTAAGCTCCGAGAAGGAAGAGCTGAAGCGACGTTAGGAGAGGTGGTGAGTCCCTGTTTCAACTCCATCTCAAGCTTTCTTAGAGCGAATTCACGCACCTCGCGTTCACGCTGCTGCTGGAACTTCCTCTTTAACTCACTCACTCGCTTCATGTTCTAATTTTTTAAGATCAATCTGATGCTGAAACTCCAATTTCTTCATCTCCAGGTCATTTTGTAGCTGTTTCTCTTGACCAGCCCGGCTCTCTCTGTCTGCGCGTATTCGCGACGCTTCGACCTGCAATGTGCGCTCCTGCACAGCGTATTCTCTGAGTTTGAGCTCCCGCTCCGACGCACTACTCGCAGATGATAAAACTGGGGAAGTTGGGCCCAGTAGCACCTCCTTAACTACCAGCCCTAACCCAACAGCTTTAAATAGCGATTCTTTCAGTCTTTTATCCTCGGCTGATAGACTAATCGAATAACTCTCTGCAATCTGTAACAGTTGATCTTTGCTACACCGCTCTAACAGATCCTGGGAAGGACTCTTAAGGAACTCGTCTACCAAAGACATCTTCTCGAATCTCTTGCCCCCCCCCCCCGCCACGAAAAAACAACTAAATGCTCCGAAAAAAATAAATATAGACCCTAACAGGGGAAAAATTCTAGCAGCCACGAACCTTCACGTATTTCACCACTTAATCACGGAACCGAACAGCGCAACCAACAAGGTGCGCACAAGAAAAACAGCTATCCAAAACGAAGATTTTCATCAGTTTGTCTGCCCATTTACAAATGCTCACAAAAAAAACAAAACACAAAACTCTCGGAATGCACAACACAAGTAACCTACCCAGACTGGGCGAGACTCTGGTCCCTTATACCCAACTAAACTAACTAAACTCAAATATCTTCGAAAGCGTACCAGTTAGAGGTCGAAACCCCCCCCCGGATTTGCTTTCAATAACCCACCACCAAATCAAAGAAACAATCAAAAAAAACTAACTTACTAGAGTCTCTTGGCCACAGGTGTGCTTCCGAACAAAAAAAAACCATCCATAAGGAACAAACAACCCAAAAGAACGAGGTCGGTCATGAAATGAGTTCAAAACAAAAATGGACAAGCCCCCATTTTCTGTCACAACCCGGTCTAGGGGTATAGGATGTGACAGAAAAGTTGCAACAAACGGGCAGACAACGGAATTCCAAAAACACCGTGAATTTATTTACAGGTGAAAAATAGGAAAAATTACGGATCAAAATAAACTCAGCGCTCCAAAACAAAAACAAGGCCTCGACAATGGGCCTCCCCGGCCTGGCACTTTCTTCCGGACTCTCACTCCGGCGAGTAGCGCACCCGATGGTCGTGACGCGGCCAAAGCCCGAGGTTGGGATTTAGCGGCACAGAGGTGGTAGTGGCGCGGCAGGTCACAGGAAAGAGCGATTCCCCAAAGCGCGGCCCAGAGGTGATGTCATCAGCTGCTTTTAAAGGACCGGGACCTCTAATCATCCAATCGGATCAGAGCCCCAATCTGCTGCGCGACAACCCGCCTGCAAATCAAACACAAAGCACACGAAGCAACAGAAACACGGCAATAATACATAATGAAGACCCACAGGGTCGTAACAAGAGTGAACAGTGAGGTCAACTTAGACTCCACCATCCCTAGGCAGACCTGGTGATAAAATGAAAATGAGTAAGTAGAGAGAAAGTGAGACGAATGTATACAGTACCTTGCGTAAGTATTCACCCCCTTGGATGTTTTACCCTTTTATGGCTTTTATAATTCAGTCATGGTCAATTTAAGTTGGCTTTTTGGACAAAAAAAATCACAAAATAGCTCTCTTTAATGTCAAAGTGAAAATATATTTCTACACAGTTATGTAAATTAAATACAAATATGTAATGAAAATAAGTGATTGCATAAGTATTCACCCCCTTTATCACCCCCTTTATATAGACTGACCTAATTCAACAGAGGTCCAGCCAATTGGTGCTAGAAGTCTCACAATTAGTGATATGGGGATCAGTGTGCAGTAAATGTGTCTCAAGTGATTGTAGTATAACGACACCTGTGTCTGGAAGGTCTATTTACTGGTCAGTATTCAGTAATCAGTATTCCTGGCTACTGTTACAACATGAAGACCACAGATCACCCTAAGAAACTCAGAGAAAAGGTTATTGAAAAGTACAGGTCAGGGGAAGGATACAAAAAAATGTCCAAGGCACTTAACATCCCCTGAAATTCTGTTCAATCCATCATCAAGAAATGGAAGGAATATGGCACATGTGTAAATCTGCCTAGATCAGGCCGTCCTTACAAACTGAGTGACCATGCAAGAAGGAAACTAGTAAGAGAGGCCACCAAGACACCTATGACTACTCTGAAGAAGTTTCAAGCTTCAGCAGCTGGTATGGGAGAGACTCTGCATACCACCACTGTTGCCTTGGTTCTTCACCAATCAAAGCTTCATTGAGGAGAGCCACTGTTGAAAAAATGCTCCACTTTGGTCTCATCAAACCACAGAACCTTCTTCCACTTGACCATGGAGACTTCCACATGCCTTTTGGCGAACTGTAGTCGATCCTTTTTTTCAACAGTGGCTCTCTTCCATAAAGCTTAGATTGGTGAAGAACCAAGGCAACAGTGGTGGTATGCAGAGTTTCTCCAATCTCAACTGCTGAAGCTTGAAACTTCTTCAGAGTAGTCATAGGTCTATTGGTGGCCTATCTTACTAGTCTCCTTCTTGAACGGCCCCTCAGTTTGTGAGGACGGCCTGATCTAGGCAGATTTACACATGTGCCACAATCCATCCATTTCTTGATGATGGATTTAACAGAATTCCAGGGGATGTTTAGTGCCTTGGACATTTTTTTGTATCCTTCCCCTGACTTATACTTTTCAATAACCTTTTCTCTGAGTTGCTTAGAGTGATCTTGGGTCTTAATGGTTTAACAATAGCCAGTAATACTGATTACTGAATACTGACCAGTGAATGGACCTTCCAGACACAGGTGTCGTTATACTACAATCACTTGAGACACATTCACTGCACACTGACCCCCATTACACAAATTGTGAGACTTCTAGCACCAATTGGCTGGACCTCTGTTGAATTAGGTCAGTCTATACAAAGGGGGTGATAAAGGGGGTGAATACTTATGCAAGCACTTATTTAATTTACATAACTGTGTAGAAATATATTTTCACTTTGACATTAAAGAGAGCTATTTTGTGAATTTTTTTGTCCAAAAAGCCAACTTATATTGACCATGACTGATTTATAAAAGCCATAAAAGGGTAAAACATCCAAGGGGGTGAATACTTACACAAGGTACTGTACCCACATAGGCAAACAATTGTCTGTTACACACTCACAACTTCCCAGATCTCTCTCCAGGTCCATGGCCAACTGGTTGTTTTTCATCTTCTTCACGATGGACAACATTTTGTCCCCAGCTCCGGTGCTGTACATCTCCGCCATCAATTCCACAGTGTCGTCTCTGTCGGCCTTCTCCAGCTTTCCCCATGGGATTTGGTCCTGGTCCCGAAGGGCATGCTTAAACCTCTTGAAATCGTCCTCCTTGAGGTTGTCCATAGTGTTCCTCAGCACTTCCTTCAGGGATGCGGCCATTGTGAACTGGGGGTAGTTTAATTTTATTTATTTTTTTTCATCAGCAACTGTTAAAAACATAACCTAATTTTCACAGTGAAATTGTACACGTCTTGTCTATTTGTGTGTGTGTCACTGAGCATTTTGTTTATGTGTGTTTCTGTTAAATATGACGTGATAGACAATACAGTACACAATACATGATAATGAAGGTAGAATTGTCTTTAAAACAAAGACGTGCAGAGAATGCTTTGCTCTTGTAAACCTCGACAGAACTGAAAAATGAAAGAGGTGTGTCACACGATCGGCAACACAACAGCAATAATCCAGTAGGTGGCAGTGTTTCATCGGCAAGGAACAGGAACATTTCAAGGGTCATGCAATCCTGTTCTCCTCAATGCAAGATGAGGGGAAGAGAAGACCCTTTGTTTAGCCATGCTTTAGTATACTTGTAAAGGGGCCAGCATGCTTCTGCAACGGTGTCACATTGTTGTGTAAATATTGTGTAAATGTACTCATAGCAATTCATGCTCCCTAAAAGGTTGCCCGTGTTGCAATGCTATTCATCTCCAGAACAATAGGTAATTTGCTCGGCAGATAGAAAACAGTTTCCCTAACAGAAAGTCTGAAGCTTGAAGTTATTTTCAAACCTTTACTTGGGTAGCACTGTAAAACTGAGCAGACATGCAGAATACATTTTAGTAATCTAATCTCGTTACATTCGTTTCACATAGCATTGCATGTTTAAACTGTGATAGAAAATACGTTAGCTTAATGCTAACATACAGCCGCGGAAAAAATTAAGAGACCACTTCAAAATTATCAGTTTCTCTGGTTTTACTATTTATTGGTATGTGTTAAAGTAAAATGTACATTTTAGTTTTATTCTATAACCTACTGGCAACATTCCTACCAAATTTCAAATAAAAATATTGTCATTTAGATCATTTATTTGCAGAAAAATGACAATTGGTCAAAATAGCAAAAAAGATGCAGTGTCTTCAGATCTCGAATAATGCAAAGAAAACAAGCTCATATTCATTTTTAAACTACACAATACTAATGCTTTAACTTAGGAAGAGTTCAGAAATCAATATTTGGTGGAATAACCTTGATTTAAAATCGCAACTTTCATGTGTCTTGGCATGCTCTCCACCAGTCTTTCACATTGCCGTTGGGTGACTTTATGCTACTCCTGGCGCAAGAATTCAAGCAGCTCGGCTTCTTTTCATGGCTTGTGACCATCCATCTTCCTCTTGATCACATTTCAGAGTTTTTTTTTATGGGATTCAGGTCTCGAAATTGGGCTGGCCATGACAGTGTCCTGATCTGGTGATACCCCATCCACACCTTTACTGGCCTGGCTGTGTGGCATGGAGCATTGCCCTGCTGGAAAAAACACTTCTCAGAGTTGGGGAACATTGTCAGAGCAAAAGGAAGCAAGTTTTTCTTCTGGGACAACGTTGTACTTTGCCTGGCTGAGGTTTGTAAAAGACCATAAGGATTGAACCAAAGCGGACTGGAGGGTCTCCTAGTTCGTCTTCTCTGATGAGTCCAATTTTCAGCTTTGCCCAACACATGGTCGTCTGATGGTTAGACGGAGACCTGGAGAGGCCTACAAGCCACAGAGTCTTGCACCTACTGTGAAATTGGACTCATCAGAGAAGACGAACTAGGAGACCCTCCAGTCCGCTTTGGTTCAATCCTTATGGTCTTTTACAAACCTCAGCCAGGCAAAGTACAACATTGTCCCGGAAGAAAAACTTGCTTCCTTTTGCTCTGACAATGTTCCCCAACTCTGAGAAGTGTTTTTTCCAGCAGGGCAATGCTCCATGCCACACAGCCAGGCCAGTAAAGGTGTGGATGGAGTATCACCAGATCAGGACCCTGTCATGGCCAGCCCAATTTCGAGACCTGAATCCCATAAAAAAAACTCTGAAATGTGATCAAGAGGAAGATGGATGGTCACAAGCCATGAAAAGAAGCCGAGATGCTTGAATTCTTGCGCCAGGAGTAGCATAAAGTCACCCAACGGCAATGTGAAAGACTGGTGGAGAGCATGCCAAGACACATGAAAGTTGTGATTTTAAATCAAGGTTATTCCACCAAATATTGATTTCTGAACTCTTCCTAAGTTAAAGCATTAGTATTGTGTAGTTTAAAAATGAATATGAGCTTGTTTTCTTTGCATTATTCGAGATCTGAAGACATTGCATCTTTTTTGCTATTTTGACCAATTGTCATTTTTCTGCAAATAAATGATCTAAATGACAATATTTTTATTTGAAATTTGGTAGGAATGTTGCCAGTAGGTTATAGAATAAAACAAAAATGTACATTTTACTTTAACACATACCAATAAATAGTAAAACCAGAGAAACTGATAATTTTGAAGTGGTCTCTTAATTTTTTCCGCGGCTGTATAGTGGAGAGACCGCGCTATGTATTAGCATCAATTAATTTACGTTATTATACGGCTCTTCAGAATGTACCAAAAAGTACCAGGGCTTGAGACTAACTTTTTGGCTTAGGAGCACTGTGCTCCTAACCCCGAAAAACTGGGAGAAAATATCTAGGCGCACCACTATAAAAAGTTGGCCAAACCAAGTAATACTACTATTGATCAATGTAAAAGGCACCCAGTGCAACTTTCGAGGCTTAAAAATAAACATTCAATTTCTAGTCTTTTTTACACGTAGTAAGTTTCAATAACTCCATACGATTACATATCGACATTCAAGGAGCAAAGATGAGACGTCGTTGTGTGGTGAGAACTGATAGAAAATTAATAACAACAACAATCGCCGCCATTTTCTTTATTTTTTGTGACATACAATAAATAAAGCAGGATTCCAGTCAAAGGAAAAATGGCCTCTCCCCACAGGCGATTGTTGTTTACGATTTTCTATCAGTTCTCACAACACAACAAAGTCTCATCTTTGCTCCTTGAATGTCGATATGTAATGGTATGGAGTTATTGAAACTTACTACGTGTAAAAAAAGACTAGAAATTGAATGTTTATTTTTCATTGAATGTTTATATAAAGTTGCACTGGGTGCCTTTAACAACCTGGAATAACATGTTTGAACAGATTATAAAAGGAAAGGCATGACCTTGCTTAGGCCTACATTGATAGGTGGAAAAGAATTGCATGGTATTTTAGGTGATTTCGATCAGGGGTTCCCAACCTTTTCGACTCCGAGGCCTGACCTTTCGTATTTGTAACAGGTAAGGGCCCAACAGACACTTTGCTTAGTTTATCTATATTCCATTAGGTTAATTTAATCTATAATCCATTAATTCTAATTAATAAGCGAACATCAGCACCTGCAACAGGTGGAAGCCTAGAAATTAATAAAAGAAAATCTAACTCTAGATATTGCATCAAAATTGTATTTTGCACCTAAAAACAACATACAATCAACCACAGAACTTAGTTGCAGTAGGCCAAGGCCTATTTGTGCACAGCAAACAAGCAAGGAAATAACACCAGAATATACCCAAAAGATGGCATGCACTCAAATCAAGTGATGAAACATGCAAACAAGACCACTCAGCTAGGCTTAACTAAAATAGGTGATGCTTCAGACATGCAAACAAATAGGTTCAAATAATTTGCAATATAATGATTCTAATAATTGGAAAAATTATTTAAATCTGTGGCTGCAATTTATTATCAACATAAATAGCACTTCCTGGGCAGTAGTTCGAATTGGTAGCTCTACACAGAGAGGCATGTCCTCTTGGAGAATAACACTCCAATGATAACGGACAAAAAACAGCACTAATGCAGCAGCTTTACTGACGTCCGTCAACTTGTCTAACTTGTTTTAAAAGGAACGGGCTACCTTTTATCCTTTCCAGGACCTGGTTCTGTAGGCTACGTGAGTGCTGGATGTCGCGTCGCCAAATGTCGATTCAGATTTGAGCGCCTCATTAGACAGCTTTAAAACACACTCAACACACTGCGCCCTGGGCTCAACCTCCATTCACAAAACCAAATCTAATTTAATAAGAGTTGCATTTACGCCGAATATTAATAGTTTTGGTAGTAGTTCTTTCACTTAAGAAACTTTTTCCGCTAATATCGCCACAGACTGGTCTAGTTATTTCCCCAGGGAAGTCGTGGAGTGTCAAGTCGCACGGCCAAAATTCCAGTTGCATGTGCGACCAGATCCAGCTGGGGGCTCACTTAGCCTACTTTTGAAAATACACTTATTCCATGTTTCATGTAGTTTTTTGGCTACTCAAACAATTCCCTCTAAACAAGTACATGCAAATGATAAACATAAACCTGACATTTCATCTGTGGAAAATTGGTGATGAAAAAATGAAAAATCATGGTCAAACAACAGAAAACTCTTAAGTGCTCAAGGGGTTCACATACTTTCAAGTGGCACTGTATATATTGCTAAGTGTGTTTGTTTGTTTATTTTAGATAATTGAATGTCTTCTCTGCACTCCAAGCACATTGTGTCTATGTATAACATATGAAATGTGCTATATAAATAAACTTGAACTTGAACTCTGGAATAGAATAGACAGATACGTTTTTGTTATTGCAGCTGTTTTGCTGCACAAAGATCGGGCTTTTTTAAGATAACAGCTAAGGTACAAATTAAATATTTGAGCATTATTTTAAAGCTCACTTTTTACTGGCAAGCAGCTTAATATCTGAACCATCTCTGGTTCAGCCCAGCACCAACAGTCACTAAAAGAGTGTATAGATGCCGGATCTGTGACGGCAGATCTCGTGAGACTGTGTTTTTTCCTGTTATTCCATTTATAATGTTAGAAAGATATGTGGCTTGTGAAAAAAGATACACATGTTTGATGAATCACACATGGTTATGATTACAACGGTGTACTATTTCACTTAGTGGAAATGTCAAACTGGAGCTGTGTGTGTGTCCACTGACACTCTAACTACTTGTCACTTGATGACATAGCTACCTGTAATACATCCCTGAAGTGTTTGAAATAAACATTGCTGGTTGTATTAAAGTAAGAGTAATTTAAATCATATTGGCCATATTGGAGAGGTGAAGTCTGGCCTGTGAACAAACTCAAGTAAACGGTGGAGCTGCATTTTTTTTTTTGAAGCATGGGTGCGCTGCTGAGAAAAATACCATCTACACCGCTGGAAAGTAGGCTACAATGCGCCAAGATAGGTAGGCTATAATAAAATCATGAACAAATTAACCAATATAGTCGTGTAGGTTACTCACTTGGTTTAAACTTCCAGGTATTTGTACACAAGCCCAAGTTAATAGGACCGAGCTGAATCACCGAAGAGTGCTAATTTACCGAAGAATACTTTCACATTCATTATCTTGTTGGTCAAACAAGCTATTCAGTAAAATGGCGCATTGGAAAAGTTTACATTTGGAAAATTAGCTGTAGGCTAACTCTCGGTTAAGACCAATACATTTTAAACACGGTGATAATATTCACAACCAATGAGTCTTTCATTCTACTAAATACGATGAAACGGCATATGGTATCGCACCCGTGAGGCAATCGTGAGAAGAGTTGTTTTTGGTTATCAGGCGCGGACTTCTAGGTTGAAAACAGGTCATGTACGCACTGTGCGTACCTTCTGAATAAAAAGAGAGAGAGAGTCTGAAATCATCGCCAGCACGACGCATGCATTGCCACTATCAAATATTATGAACGCATATTACAATAGGGAAACCCCAGACAGAGGGGCGCGCAAAAAATTGAAAAATTGCGGTATGCCTACTACATACCTGCCAACATTTAAGTAGCAAAATCCGGGAGATTACGGGGCCGGGGGGCAAATGTTGGTTTTAACTGGGATGTTGTGCATATAGTAGGGCCTAGGCTATATGCACAACTGTGTTGTGTAGGTTATATAGACAACGTGTAGGCTATATAGACAACTTATTTGTTCTGATATTTTATTGTGATTAAATTAAACTGCACTTTGATCTGCGTTAGCTGGTTTTGAATGTGCTATATGAATAATTTAATATAATATCTGGGATGCCAACTCTCACGCTTTTGTCGTGAAATACACGCTTTTATGTCCTGTCTCACGCTATCATGTCATACAAATCCATTGACTTAATGCATCTCACGGCAAAAAAAATACACCTGTTTTGGTCAATCTTAGCGATTCTCATGCCAGGTCCGTCTTGAAAGTTGGCAACTCTATATTAAATATGTAGAATATAATATGTGCGTTGGAATGCGTTGATCCGTCAAGGTTGACGGATCCCCATTCAAAGTTCAAGCTCAGACACCTCGCAAATCCTCTCAGACGTATTTTTCAGTTACAATAATGTTTTTTTTTTTTTTTTTTTACATTGTTGAGTGTCTATTTCTCGGTAACTTTATAAAAAATATAAGTAAAACAAACAACTTGTAGGTACAAATTCGACCATCTACGGAGTTTGGTCAGCAGGCTTTTTTTTTAGCTTCGGTCTCTTGAGACGTGACCATAAACGTGATCTGATTGGCTAGAGCCTGTGTTGTCATTGCATTAAACGCAATTTGATTTGCTGACGCTTGCTTTGCCTCTCATGCTTGCGTTACATACATTTTATGGCAACTTTAGAACATTGACACACACTTTGATTTGATTATTAATAAAATACATTTGTAACTCGTGAAATACGGGAGATTACCGGGAGAAATGACAAAACGGGAGGGCAGCGGGAGATGGATCAGAAAACGGGAGAAACCCGGGAAAAACGGGAGGGTTGGCCCTACTACGAACTCCCTGTCCAAATGAATGGAGTCATGTGACGTTACGATCAGAATCACTGATATTCAGGGTTTGCTTCAGTATCCCCTCGTCCTTATCCGGCAATGTATGGCAGGAAATAAAATCGGAGTACGGACAACTAATGCCCGTTGAGGATGCAGATACAGAGCTGGAGCTGTGGAAACAGCTAAATGAGTTACAGCCAAATCGCAGTGAGCTTTGTCAAGCCCTGGACATTCATTGCGCCTTGTTGACAATGCCCGTTTCCACAACGTCTGCTGAACGGTCATTCTGTAGGGTAGAATGAGTAGGCTACAGTTGAGACATGAGTAGGCTACAGTTGAGACACCCGAAATAACTTACATGCTCAGCAATCCTGAGACGTGACTTCCTCTCTGATCCCAGTAAATTTGAGCACCTAACCCATCTCCCGTACGAAGATATCGGCGAAAGTTTTTTTTTACCTAGCTTTGATCTTGATTTTGTCGTCCCTTCTACATTGAATATCTTATTAACCATATGTCATCGACAAACGCAACTTACGTCATTGCAAACTTTATTCTGTGCACTATAAATCTTCCATGCTATCATGTCATGCAAGGTCAATGCATAATCTAGCGAAAAGCGTGAGGTGGTCAGCGGGGTACAGTTGACACGATGTGTAGGTTAGAAGTCAAAGTTAGACAAAAAACTCAACTGTACCCCACATGGGGGGCGTTGGTGCCTCTGTGCGTACCTCACATTTTTTTTCTGCAGCCCCTGTTGACCTATAGCCTATATCTTTGGTGAAGAGCTTGCTGACGGAAGATTCAGACTTCCGTGAAGTCGTCGAAGAATGTTGAGATCAGTGCGCGCTGTAGCTGCCAAATGTGAGGACCTGCCTGATGTGAGGCCGCATGCGCAAACTTTGCGACACTATTGTAGTACAACGAGACAGGTAATGCTGGTGGTGTAGGCTACAGCATGAAGTAGAATGACAAGCGCATTTGTTTACGTTTGAAATCCACCAAGGTTTATGATGTTAAGCTTCATGTTTATTGAATTATTAGTTAAGCAGTGCATTCATTAGCCTACTAGTAACAGTAATACAACATAGCCCCATATGTTGACACTGAGCCTTATGCTGTAAACCGTTGACAAAATTATAAAACACTACGTTAAATAAACCTACATTATGCGTTAAGAGAAGCCAGATACGTTGATATTAAACCATGTATGAGAATGCACGTCTTGGATAGTTTGCTCCTGAGCCTTCTGCCGTAAACCGTTTGTGTTTGCGCATGCGGACTCACATCAGGCAGCGGCGGACTCTAGACATCCTATTGGCGGACTCACATCAGGCAGGGTCCTCACATTTGGCAGCTACACGCACTAATAGTAGCCTGACGATGTCATACTCATAATTCTAGTCAGAATATGAGTCTGAGACCGGACAATTGGGCTGTGATTATGGGGCGTGTTTCAACGAACCAGGAAAGAAAATTCCTCTTCGCTGAATTGGATACCTAGAACCAATCAGAGCAACGTAGTATATATATATATATAATATATATATATATATATGTATTATAATATATATATTATAATACGAATATATACTTATACTTAAAATATATTATATTGTATCACATATTATATATATCATATATATGTTATTCCATTGCACATTATACTGAGACATTATATTATATTGTATTATATACTGTAAATGCTATGTTATTTATATTACAGTTCAACTATTGAGATGTGTAGGCTATGTATATATTGAGATGTGTATATTTTTACTGCTATAGAAATATATAGCTTTTTTTTTGGAATGTTGATTTGTGAAATAACTGTGTATTGCCAATTGCACTGTTCAAGGTTTCTTAATGCACATACTTGAAAAGGAATATACATGTCTATGGTTTATATCAAGGGGGTGCAACGGCGGCCTCGTGAATGTCCGTACAGGAGGCCATTTTAATGACGGAATAGTTCCGGGAGGGATCAGTGGTACGTTAGGTCACTCAGTGATCTTCTCAATCGTTTACACTCATATCTCGCGGAAATATTGACGGATTTACAAATTACTTGATTTACAAACGTCATTACCTTTGTAATAATTATCGATGCTTGAACATGTTGAAATGTGTTGACATGTTGAAGCTTTATTGTGTATCACGGCTATTGTGTTTCAATCATTTTACATCAATTGGCGAGGCATTATTGTTCTTTCTTTTCAATACAACTTAAGTTGCACATAATAAAACTGAAGTTGCACATGATTTCCAATCGGGGTTGGTTTGTTAAACATCTACATTATGATTTCCACAGGAAATTGCTGACTTTATTGCCAATGAAGATGCCCGAATTTTGTGCAGTCTGTTAGTGAACGTTCCCTTAAAACGAGCTCCCGTGGGATCACCGGTATTTTATTATATCAGAAATATTGCTTTTAAAACGGTGATAATAAAAGTATACATGTATCTCCTGTTGCCATTCAGTATGCTGAGTTTTAGTAGCCTAAATAGCTTGTGCATGTGTGCACCTATCTATGGTTTATATGCCAGCAACGCGACTGAAGCGAAATTGTGTTGGAGGAATGTGACGTAGTTGAGAGAAAACAGTTTAAAACAATACAAATGAGGAGCTTAAAGGTCGCCAACAACATTTCATTATAATTTCGTGGAAAAGAAAATTTACCTTATAATTTCAGTATAGTAACAGGTGGTTGAAAAAGTTGAATGCTTTATTTCGGAGTAATCCCCTACTGAGTTGTTCTATGCTGCGTCTCAAATGAGTTCAGCTAAAGAGGAAGTTTAGTTTAGTTAAGTTGAGTTTATAGAGATTTGACTCTTCCCCTATCTGTGTGACATATCATTCAGTCAATCAGAATTTGACACAGCTTTTGGAAGACAGATTTAGCCAATCCAGCTTCAGCAGTTTGAAATAGGGGAGAGTGGGGGCAGTTGCAACACTTTTTACATTCGCTTCATTTTCTCAGCGACCGTTTGTATTAGAAAGACAAAACAATTATATATTAAAGCCATGTATGTCACCTACCTGCCTACTGCTACAACATGTGTACAGTACATAGCAGAGATGGGGGGGACTCGAGTCGCCAGTTTTGTGACTTGTGACTTGCTTGACCCACACTAACAAAGGACTTGACTTGACTTTGACTTGCCCCTTCCTGACTTGTGACTTGACTTGACTTGAGTCATGTGACTTGTCAAGTCATTTGCAGTCTTGTTAAATATTTAAAATAATTTAAAATAATGCAAAATTAAAAAATATTAGATGAACATTGTTTTATTGTGCGCGAGTGCTCCTGACCTGGAGCCTGGCAACCCCTCTTCCACGCAACGCGACAAGCCATGCCTGCATGAGTCTGGTGTGTGATCAGCAGAGATGGAAGGTGCTCCGACCAACATCCCGAAAATAATACAGTTTGTCTATAAAGATTACTCAACAACACAAAATAAAAGAGGAGCGACATGCAAAATCTGCAATGTCAAAATTACGGATTTGCCAAGCACCACGTCGAATTTTATCCGACATTTCAGGACAGCACATAAAGAAAGGTGAGCAACATGTTGCAAACCTAGATGGATTAACGGTCCGTGTATGATTCGTTCATTTGTATTTCAATTAAGAACCAAATGACAAAAAAACGAAAAACGGCTTGTTATTTGATTGTTTGTTTCTCAAAAGCAAACAAAAAACGAATAACGACTTATTTTTTGAACATTCAATGTCATGCTGAGGTCAAAAAATTAAACCTGTTCAAAACGATCAACACTGGTTTTGATTTATATTATTTAATATGTTTGTTTTCTATGAACCGGATGTTATTTCTGCACACGTACGCGGCAAGACAGTCGGGTATGCACCATGGCTGCTTTAGAGGCCCACGCAGACTTGATAAAAGAATTCTTTGAATCAGGCAAGACTCACGCTGAGATTTCAAACGCGCTGCAACAAATAGGTGCTGAAAAATGCTCTGAAATGAGTGTCCGACGGTTTTGCACCAATCACAACCTCAAGCGTAAAAGGCACGTTACTGACATGGAGTTGGAGAGAGCTGTAATGGGCTCTATATTGGAGGTATAGGCCTTATGTTTATTTATACGTTACGTATACTACCTTTACCATGTTACATGTCATCTGCCTGTCTTTCAGAAATGATAGACCTAATGTAATTTTTTTATTATTATTATCAGACGGGCCCATCGTATGGTCGTAAATGTATGACCGGGTACCTGGCTACACGGAGTGCGTGCAGCTGAGTGTCGAGTCGGAAATGTGTTGAAGGAAGCTCACCGGCCGTACCATGAATTACGGCAACAGGTAGGCCAATTAGGCCTGATCAGATGGGGTTGTCACCCGTTTTAGTATTAATGTTTGTAAGCTTGCATGTTGACAAAAGTTTATATTTTTGTAGGGTGCTCGAAATATAAATCCAGTCCCATACCACGCCACATGGGCCATAAATTGCATATGGACCAGAACGAAAAGTTGGTTATGTTTGGCGTGACGCACGTTCTGGCCGTGGATGGCTTCAGCAGTAAAGTTGTCGCTCACTGCAGCATGCCAATCAAAAACAACCTTGTTATATACGAGGAAGTTTACAAGTAAGACCATCTGAACACACACGCACACAGGGTATTAGGCCTAGCATACGCCCACATTGTATAGCCTATTAACCTTCCATGTGTTTGCTGTTTACATCCAGATCTGCTGTGGCAAACAATGGAATGTGGGATCAAGTCAGGGTTGACCATGGCAGGGAATTCCACCTAACCCTTTACATGCAGGAGAAGCTGTCAGGACACAGGCACAATCGTAGCAGGCCACCATACCTCCAGACCACATCTACACTGGTGGGTTTTCACATATAAACTGGGCTTCCACTAAGCAAACAGTACGGATAGGCTTTGTATCCCTACTAATACACAGGTTGAGGAAAATTAAAAAAAAAGATGGGAGAAAGATTACACACTCTGTGATACGCAAACAGACTTCTTTTTTTAGAGCCTGGGGTGAGAGCACAAGGCAGAATACCTTTGTAGTATTGTGGACTTTAGATATTAATTACTGTATAATTACCACTTTGATATGGAATTGCGAGACTGCGCCACTGAGGAAGTCACCCCCAGACTAATCAAGTTCAAGTTCAAGTTTACTTTATTGTCAAAAATCAATGTAACAGGGTTAACACAGAAGTTTGAAATTGCGTTTGACCAGTCTCCAATGTGCAGTTTAACTAAAACATTTAAATAAGACATTTGACAATAATCTCTCCCACACACACACACACACACAGCTAACCTACTCATACATGAATATACTTTTTTTTTTTTCTCTCTCTCTCTGGCACATTCATTCACAACATACATACAACACACACTCACCCTTGCAGTTATTTACAAACACTAACATACTGATATAGACATGTACAATACAATACAACACACACACACACACACACACACACACACACACACAGTGTGCAATAGAAGTCTGATGGCTTGTGGAAAGAAGCTGTTACTACTCAGTCTGCTTGTGTGGGACCGCAGGTTGCTGTACCGCTTCCCTGATGGTAGAAGGGAGAACAGTCTGTGTGCTGGATGAGTTGTGTCTTTGATGATGTTCATTGCCCGCTTGGAACAGTGTGAAGTGTACAGTTCCTGAATGGCTGGTAGGGGTGACCTGATGATCTTTTCTGCTGTCCTCACCACCCTCTGCAGACAAGGCACGACATGACTAACAAGGCACCACAGGTTCACTAGGAAGGACAGAGACAGGGTTAAGGGGAACCATAAAAATCTTTTTTTTTTTATTATTAATGCACAAAGGTCTTCGTCAAACACCAAATTTACCCTGGCAGACAGATACTGGGCACACAACCAGAATGGGTCAGATGGATAATGCGTTTCCCCAATGTGTAGCTTCAATAGGTACAATTACGCACGGCATTCCAAGTGGCACACAAGATAAGGGCGATTCTTAGAAAATGTGCTCTTTTGGCCTTAGAATTTTTAGAAAATAAAATATATGTTTGGGGTAATATTTTTTATATGTTTTAATTCTCCATCAGGTGTAGAAACACATTATGTAAGTGGTTGTGCTTACATTGTTTAGATAATGTATATTTTTTACTGTTTTGTTTAACATGTGTCATTTCCATCACACTGCAAGCAATGTGTTGTACAAGCAAAATTATGAATGTATTAATAAGAAACTTGTTTTTGTGGTAAATAGAATCATAGAGTGGAAAGATTGTGGTCAGAAGTGAACGTCCGGGTGAATTACCCATTAAAGGGTGCCCTTACGCACCTCATGGACCAAGAGCTGATCAATATGGAGGAAAACTTTACCAAGTTCTGCACCTCCAGCCTTACTCGTCAATTGGCGGAAATCGGGTTAGGCAGAATGGTTCAAGCATGGAATGCACATCGAATCCCGGGTAGGCCTATACTCAAGTGCAATTGTTTACAAATGGAGAAGTATTAAATCAGCCGATGAAGAGAAGCTTTTCAAGTGACTTGATCTAATTGACAGAAATACCTCTTACCATTTCACCACTACTTGCAGGTCGTGGGATACCCAATCAACTCGCAGCAGATGGCTGTCCAGTAAAGATATCGGAGAGGCTTCTTCCCAGTGCCCCTGTCGCAGCAGCCATGTATGAGGAAGAGTTGGGAGCGTCACTTACCTGGTCACCCGTCTTTGGAGCTGATCCCTTTTCATCCATGGCAGACCGGTGTAGAGCAGAGGACGTGTTTGCAGAACGGAACCCAGACATCTCTGGATTATTCAATGATGTAGTGAACAACAACCACACTACTTTTTCTGATGCATTGCCGTACACCTACTCTACCCAATGCTAGCATTTATATTCAATATACATTGTTGCATCCACCGAAATGTTTCTCTGTCCCTACATCCCTTACCCCTGTAACAGTAACCCTATTGCCACAGTAATCTGGTCTTGCCTGTATCATGTGTTTACCACCAGATGTATGTATACATAGGTCCAGTGACCAAATGCTGGCTGTGTATAACCCCTGTTGCTTCCTTTCCCCTTCTGCCACACAACCCTTCCCCTTCCCCCCTTCCCCCGGTCCCACCTTCCTGTCTCCATCCGGCCGACCTTAAGCAGATGGGTCCCCCCTTATGTGCCGTGGTTCTGCTTAAGGTTTCTTCCTGCCCAACAGGGAGTTTTTCCTTGCCCCTGTTGCTATTGTGCATGCACTAAGGGGGTTCAGGTTCTGGGCTCTGTGAAGCGCCGAGAGGCAATTGTATTGTTATGGCGCTATACAAATAAAATTGAATTGAATTGAATTGAATGCAACTACAGCGGTATATTGTAATTTCACAGTTGTCATGCCATTGGATTACTGTGATTTGGCAGTATGTAGCTGTGGAATTACATCGTCTTGCTGTAGGCCTATATAATTTACAGTATCTTTACTGTAAAAGTAATGCAACTAGTACATTATACTGTATATTTACAATTTAAGTACTGCATATTTGACTTGTTAACTGTGATTTTAGCCCACAAATGTGCTTTGGATTTGCTAAATTAAAAGTCAAAGCAAGAACAAAGACAATACTAATTTTAACTTTTTAAATTCATTACTCAATACCCAAATACATACAAATTCATGAAGGTTTAAAACACGTCATATTTATTATTCAATACCTAAATACATAACAATAAAAAAGGTTTAAAAACACGCCAAAATCAATACCCAATTAGGCTACATAACAATTATTGAAGGTTTGAAACATTTCAAATTCATTAGGCTACTTAATACCCTAACCCTAGAACTCAAAACCCAAATACAAATAGCAAAAGTTAAAAACACGTCAAATTCATTAATCAATAGCCTAATACACAATGAAAAAAGTTTTAAAACACGTCAAATTACACACAACACTCCAGAACGTAGACTCTCTTTTGTTCTCAATTAGCAAGCTAGTTAATCTCCAGTTGCAAGCTAAATTAATTATCTTAGCTTCAGTTGAACGCCGAACAGGGCCCTAGCCTGACCCAGCCCAAACACAAGAAGAAGCACATTGATTACATGTTGACTCCTTTGATTTTTTTCCCTTTTACTGTAGTAGTGTATACTGTAGTAGGCCTACAGTGCATTGTAGGGTGTATCATGTACAATACTGTAAACAAGTTGTATGGCCCTGAACATTGTGCTTTCTATTTGGTACAGTAACAGTACTGATTGCTCAATATATTTTGACTGGTTGCAGGTTCATATAAACAAAGAACAAGAGTGAGTTGTGAGTAGTTAGATGCAGGGTACAGTACTATAGGGGTACAAGGAGGAGAAAGAACCAACACAAATTAGAGCAAAGCAGAGTAGTCATTTCTGATACATTTTTAGCTACTATGAGAGAACATGTTTTCATTCATCAAAAGATGACAGATAAATATGAAATTTGTTTTGAGATCAAAAATGTATTTCTCCTTGAGAACTATATGTTTTGAACAATGTGTTTTCAATTTTTTGGTGTATTGTTTACTGACAGCTTGAAAGTGTATATCATTTTGATCACTTTGTTTATGATTTGAGAGCAGTGTTTGATTTTGAGCACAGGTAAAACTGTTTTGAGGCGAAAGTTTCATTTTGGAAGAGGATTCAGAGGTTTTGTAAATAGTGCTTGAAGATAAGGTTTTGAGTTTACAGTTTTGATAAAATGGGTGACTGTTTTAAAAAATGTGTTTTAGCCATCTTAAAAAAACTGTAAGAACATTATGTACTGATGCTGTTTGGATTGTTTAACTAATACAGGTATTTCTTCTAAAGGTAGCGACTGCCGCTGTTTTTCCCATATTAGTTGCCCCATAGTTTGGTGTCTTTCTGTTCTCAGTTTTGTTTTGCTGAAGGGCCTGTTTTGTGTGCCTAATATTTTGGGGTTAAACCTCTATTTTGAGTCTTGGTTACGCTGGGCTTGCTAACCTGGTGACACGTGTTAATACATTATTAGTGGATGTGTTTGTTATACAATTCCTAATGTTTGCTGTGATAGGTAGATGTGATATGAAGATAATATTTGGTGTGGCTATATATTTGCATCCCTAAATCAAGTGTGTTGTAGCGTTAGAGGAGTTTGGGAGTTTACCCCACCATATGCCATGCTAGGCCAAAGGCCCACGCCCCTACCCTTAGTGTTTGGTATTTTTGTAGGATGAACATCTGTCTGATTTTAAAACTGTGGATTAAATAAATATTGTATTTATATTTGTATACCCCCTTTGCTCAAGTTACTTGGACAGGACATGTGTAGGGAACCTAGCATTAATTAGCGTGCTCAACGGAGGGCCTCTCACCCCATCTGTGAGAGTGGCGTAGTAGTCGAAACAACTAGCATGCCACCTAGTCCTAACATTAACAAAAATGAAAGCTGTGTCAGTGTAGCGATCAATCGAAGCTTGCCTCTCCAGCTGACAGTGTTCTATTTAAGCACACGCCTTCCTGTCCCAGATGAAAGAATAAAAAGCTGTTCGTTCCCTGAAGTAGGCCTTAGCTGTCCTAATTAGGTGGTGTTTAGTTCGTTTGGTGCAAAATTAAATCAATGATCCACTATGCAAAGAGCAGGCCTGCTATGCACTGAGATGGAGGTATGAGATGATGGGTATTCTGTTTCTCTGAATTAAAAAGTCTCACTACAAAAACATGTACTCCCCTCACACAACCACCATTGCTTGGAAAATGTTAGTGTTAGAAAAAAAAATCTGACGATATTATCTAAATATATAAATATAAATAAATATCTGAAGATAATTAGTTAACTCTTCTGCAGCCAAGAACCCATGAGAGCTATTAAAGCACACCTGCAGTAAATTAATGAGCAAGGTGTTTGCATAACATTTAATACAGCCACATAGATTGCACATTATTCCACAGATCTCAGTGAACCCTGATTCCTCTTAACACATTTTGGTGCAGGCGTCCAGGTGAAGTGGGGTCAAAGGTCATCAACTGTCGCTCCACACCACACCACACCTATGTCCACTGCTTCAGCCACAGGAAGAGCTTGTTCACTCCTGCTGCTTGCTGGAAAGCTCTGCTTCCTGTTCGTCTCCGGCAGACACCCGGGGCCAATGAAACGGATTCCTGTGGGTCCTCAGTTATCGTACCGAGAACAGATTGGCACAGGAGGGGTAGGTGTTTGAAAAAATCCTTTAGTGTAATTTTTACTTTTAGTTTTTCTTAAATCTGTTTTGCTGCCAACTGAACCGTCTTCTTCTTTTGAACGGCAGAGACGTGTGAGGGGCCTCTGCGTGTCTGGTCGAGTGCTTCATCTTAATCAGGAGACATGGGCTCATCTGCATATTCAGAAGATCTTCATCTCTATCTCCTCCACGAATGTCTCAATGAGGGCGGTAGCAGCTTCCCCAACGGGCTGAGGATGTGAAGATGAAGCCTCACTTCCAGCTCCATGGGAGTCACTGGAAGGAGTACGAGGAGCAGAGTACAATGTTTTGAGTTCTCCAATGAGATCATCAATGACCACTTTCTTGGCTATGCTGTGAAAATTCCTCACTGGAAACACTTTTGATGCTCAGCTCAGCCTTTCACTGTGCACTTCCTTGGCTTCCTCTTCACCATCTAGATCAGAAATAACACATTGGCACGTTAGAGCTTACACAGCTCTTTTTATCCATGCCAGCAACTTTTTTTGCTGATTTGGTCTTGTCCTGGCCAACCAAACAACTTTCCAAAGACTGGATTACTGCAGTCACTGCTTCACCCACAGTTGACGCCAAAACTGAATCAATGTCTCTCTCACAAATATCTGGTCATGAGTGCTGGTCATGTGCACTTGGGAATTTACAGAGCTTTTTGGACATTTCTTGAGTGCTGGATAACTTTCTTGACTGTTTGGTCTTTCACTTCTGACTCCCGCTTGGTGACCTGTTGGGGGGGGAATGAACACAGGCAATGAAGTCTGCTAATGGAACGGAAAAAAGGGGAAGAGCAATTTCCCCAGATGCTATTTTTGAAACTTAACTGAAAAAAAGGGCCCACGAGTCACCACACCTAATAGCCTAATCTTTCTACCCCAAAATGAATGTGAAAGACTTTCCGGTGTCCAAAGTGACACAGGCCCTCACAGACACACACACACACACACACACACACACACACACACACACACACACACACACACACACACACACACACACACACACACACACACACACACACACACACACACACACACACAAACCACTCAACTGTGAAACATGTTGTATCCCAGCCATTTTGAAAGTTTACCATAAAACAGATGCATACTGAGAGTCCCAGAGACACATGTGTATTGTTTAATTTAATTTGCATGCCCAAAACTTTTTCCCGGTGAAAAGTATGCCATTATGACTAGTCTATCTGTAGATGCAGGCAGTGATACTGCAATGAACTGTGATATCTGTTATATAAAGGAAAACACTCACAGGATCGGCCATGATGTCACGGAAGCTAACACTAACCCGTTCCCTGTGGAAATGAATAGAATGATTTTAGCATTGGAAATGCAAACATTGATTTGAATTAGAGATACATTCATAGTTTGTGCAAAGGGAATGGATCAGATATAGAGAATAGTACTTAAACATCCCTTAGACCTGTCAGGTAATCTGAGAGAAATAATACTTACTCGTCCCTGAGACATATCAGGTAATCTGAGGGAAATGGAAACTTCTCGTGAAACCCATAGACACTGAGGTCTTTCTCCACAGAGTTCTCTGACTTTCCAGAGGCAAACTGGGCCATGGTAGGAGTAGCTGTAGACACACACACACACACATAGAGATCAGGTATTTGATGCTTTGATCTAAAGCCACTTATTAGACAACCTGATTGTCTTATTAGACAACCTGAACCACGGTAATCTGCCTACTAAGTGGTAACGCTAACCACTGCAGCATCACACCGTTGTACATCTAATGGTAGCAGGTAAGTACAGAGCCGTGCAGTGAGTAGACTTCACTCCCCGACACCTCACAGATGTACTGATGAAACGCTCCTTGTAAGTGAACCTGCCAATCGTGTCCAATTAATGAGTACTGTAATTTCCCAATCATTACCCGTGTTGAGTCTATATTGATTTAGCTACATTTCTGCCACCCTATGATTAATACTTGGGTGTGCCCTATAGCCTACATAGGAAAGCATTTTTTTTTACCACCCGGTAGTTAGTAATGTGCACAGTGACAACCAGACACTCCTTCTCATCCGATAAACAACATCAGATAGAAAACACATTTTCATTCCCACCCAGTCTTCAACAATGATGAAGTAAAGGGTGTTGTGTATTTCCACCAGACTGTATTTTACAGGATGCTATGGAGTGCAAACCTCCACAAAAGGGGTGCGAGGTCTCATGCCAGTTAACCTGGCTATGACCTATCCTGACTATCTCCATCTTAAGGCACTATTTTAACATTTCGTAGTTGCTAGTGTGTAATATGAACTAATTTGTGTTGTTGATGTAATGAGCGCGCATGTTCGTGTATTTGGACTTAGATTAGGGCAGTCGTGGCCTACTGGTTAGGTTTTCAGGCCGGAAACCGTAGGGTGGCTGGTTCGATCCCCGACCAGTAGGAAAAATGTGGGCGGGGGAAGTGGTAGACTACTACCCCGATCATTGCTCGCCGGACGCCGCCAATGGGAGCTCACTGCTCCGGGTTATTGTGTAACCTCACTTTACTGTGTGTGTGTCACTTCCCTGGATGGGTTAAATGCAGAGGTGAATTTCAGAGTGTGTGTGTCTACACCACCTATGCCATAGAGAGGGCTTTCACTTCACTTTTTATGCCTGGTAAATGGTATTCATATGCCTTGGTGTCCAGTCCATTCCTTATTGACATTAATACAATATAAGACAATTTGAATATGAAGTGAATATGAACTTGTGTTCATTCTGAGCTGCATCCAAAGGGTTTCTACCCATTATTGCTTTTTAGCCATTGTAGCTATTGTTGAGAAATACCATCGTTGTAATACAGTAATGTGGTGAACATGGAGCACTTTTTCAGCTAAAAGTGTAGTGTAAGGTAATGTAATAACATCATCAATATCAATTATCAAATCATGAACTTAAAACAAAATTAAAACATATCAACAATCATGACTTGATGCCTGTATCCCCAATACATTAAATACTGTAAGTATATGGCACCTACAAGTTGCTTATTATAGCCTTTGTACTGCCATCCGCAAGTGGTTGTGATCACTTTGAAACCAAGACTGGTGAGCTAATTTTGAGAAATTAAACGTGGTTGGTTGCCATGGACTGCTTGGTTGCTATGCTAGCTAGCTAATCAGCTAACGAATTGAAATGACCTTAAACTGTTTAAATGCCAGAGTTTCATTTGAATGACACATTAGCTAGTTATCTATCTGATGGTATAGTCTCCACGATTTATCTGCACTAAATTACATTCGGAAAAAGGTGGAAACCCTCAGGGTGCCTGTGCAGCTTCATATCAACACGACTTCATTATTCACATTAACGCGACTTCGTGGCGGATTAGCAGTGGCCAACTGTTAGCTAGTATGGTTCCCTATGGTAGAGATGGCTAAGATAGTTAAAAAGCAACAATACATAGGACGATTCTGAGTGCCTGTATAGTCATGAAATATAAGACGACAGCGCAACGGCTAAGCCCAAAAAGGCTACAAAGAGCCACCGATGAAGCAAAGGACCCGGCGGTAGCTACAGCAACCAAGAGACACAAAGAAGGCTTTCTTTCCTAACCGTACTATTTTAAGTATGCCTTTAATGTGCTATGAACTAGTCGTACTAAAATAGACTATACTTGAATCAAATCAATAACAAGTCAGACAAGGCGATCACACTTCAACGTATCACAGGATCTTGATTGCTGAGCCCTACTACAGTTGTTACCGAATAAGCCCATCTTCCTAAACTCGCAAAGGTTTTTCCAACTCATTTGGAAAACAGGGTATCTGAATGAATCAGGGTATCTGAATGAATCAGGGTATTATTAGGGTATCTGAATGAATCGCCCATTTGCTTCGATTAGAGTTCAACATCACATTTCTCTAAAGACCGCAGTGAATAGCCAAAGCGACAAACATGGAAAGAGGCGTGGTTTGCCTCAACTTGCTAACCTCTGATTGGCTTCAGTCATTGCTGTTTCAGCGAATAACAGTTCACTTACAATTGTATAAATATCTCTCATCTCAGTTATGAACTACTTTCGAGTAAACTGAACCCAACAACAAACCTAGAAACATGAGTGGACGAGGCAAAACCGGAGGAAAGGCTAGGGCAAAGGCTAAGACTCGCTCATCCAGGGCTGGACTCCAGTTCCCCGTCCCCGTGGGCCGTGTCCACAGGCTGCTCCGCAAGGGCAACTATGCTCATCGTGTAGGAGCTGGTGCTCCAGTCTACATGGCCGCCGTTCTCGAATATCTGACTGCTGAGATCCTTGAGTTGGCCGGCAACGCTGCCCGCGACAACAAGAAGAGCCGTATCATTCCCCGCCATCTGCAGCTGGCTGTGCGCAACGACGAGGAGTTGAACAAACTGCTCGGCGGAGTGACCATCGCTCAAGGTGGTGTGCTGCCTAACATCCAGGCTGTGCTGCTGCCCAAGAAGACCGAGAAGTCTAAGTAAAATCATTTACACCCAGTAACCCAAAGGCTCTTTTAAGAGCCACCCACTTCATCATATGAAAGCTTTCCATATTGCTTCACCCAAGTACATCTGATATAAGACATGATCCATGTTTAATCTCCAATTATGATAAACTTGATTTGATAATCAAGTGGGGTGTATTTTGTCAAAGCACCAACAAGTTTTGAATGAAGAATTAAAACCCAAGGATGGTATCAGAAATATTCACTTCTCCGTGATTGCTGGTGTTGACTGCCCCCTTTATGGGTGACCGGATTGTCGCGCCCGTACATTGACTATTTCTAGTTTCAAACTGCTACAATGCTTTAACGCTAGAGACTGACGTTGATATACACTCCTTCGACAACCGCATACGTCTATACTATATATATATATACTAGATACACTATACGTCTATACTAGAGATATCTAAAATCTGAATAAAACTGTACTTTAATGTTATTACAAGAAATACCAAAAGAAGAATAAGGTTTGTAAATAGTTTGAATTTCTGCCGCTATCCGGTTGTGATGTCATCATCGAGTACAAAGGGCGATGGGCATTAGTTGTCGACTAAACAAGTTCTAGAGAGAATACTTATATCAGAGGTAATTAAGACATATGTTTAACACTGCGGTTTAATGTTATTAAAATAAATAGCAAAAAGAGGACAAAAGGTTGTAAATAGTTTTGAATTTCTGGCGCTATCCGGATGTGATGTCATCACCGAATACAACGGGCGGTGGGCGGTCGTTATATACCAAACAAGTTCTGGAGAGTATAAAGTGCTATGTAGCACTAGAATGTTTATACTTCTGTTCTGAGGATATCTGAAGAATAACCACAATGGCAAGAACCAAGCAGACCGCCCGTAAATCCACCGGAGGCAAGGCCCCAAGGAAGCAGCTCGCTACCAAGGCTGCCCGCAAAAGCGCCCCAGCCACCGGTGGCGTGAAGAAGCCCCATCGTTACAGGCCCGGTACCGTGGCTCTGAGAGAGATCCGCCGTTACCAGAAGTCCACTGAGCTGCTGATCCGCAAGCTGCCCTTCCAGCGTCTGGTCAGAGAAATCGCTCAGGACTTCAAGACCGACCTGCGTTTCCAAAGCTCTGCCGTCATGGCTCTTCAGGAGGCTAGCGAGGCTTACCTGGTTGGTCTGTTCGAGGACACCAACCTGTGCGCCATCCACGCCAAGAGGGTCACCATCATGCCCAAGGACATCCAGCTGGCCCGTCGCATCCGTGGGGAGCGTGCTTAATTTCATCTTTCCCTCAAGAACATCAAAAGGCTCTTTTAAGAGCCACCAAACTGTCTATGAAGGCTTTACTCCATTCTGTTTAGTTTAAAGGGTCAATACACGATTCTCACTCATTTCTGCACTATATTCTAGTGCTTCATAAACCCCACTACCTTTATATAAACCAGCTGTTTATTCAGCAACAGTCCCTGTACCGAGTGTAATTTGGAGTCCTTACCACTGACCTACATAGCAGCACATGCTATGTAGGTCAGTGGCCCGAGGCCACATATCAAACTATTACTAACATATTCAAAATACCTTTTAACGGGGTCATTTTAGCTAAAGTACTACGATAGCGTCAGGAAAGGCCAGAGCCACCAAAATATTTCACCCAGTCCAAACACGTACACATAGATACATACATTAACCAATGACGATTTTGTATGGTTACGCTGCTTTGGTTATAACCAACTACTCACACATAGTTTTATTGAAGAGGCCGTTCTTTATTACAAGTCTTGAGGACATAGTGGGGTGAATGACAGTAATTAGTATCATTGAGTTCGCATGATATCGAAATAGCTTTTCAAAGGAAAATGTGGGTGGCTCTTAAAAGAGCCTTTGGGTTGGTGTGCGTAAAGAGAAGTCTTTACTTGGAGCTGGTGTACTTGGTGACGGCCTTGGTTCCCTCAGACACGGCGTGCTTGGCCAGCTCACCGGGCAGAAGCAGACGCACTGCGGTCTGTATCTCCCTGGAGGTGATGGTGGAACGCTTGTTGTAGTGAGCTAGACGGGAAGACTCTCCAGCGATGCGCTCGAAGATGTCGTTCACGAATGAGTTCATGATGCCCATCGCCTTAGAGGAGATACCGGTGTCAGGGTGGACCTGCTTCAGCACCTTGTACACGTATATAGCATAGCTCTCCTTCCTGGTCTTTCGGCGCTTCTTGCCTCCCTTCGCGGCCGTCTTGGTCACGGCTTTCTTGGATCCCTTCTTGGGTGCTGGCTTCGCTACTTCAGGCATGATCAGTTGAGTCGTTCTAAGTAACCGGTGTCTGAGAGGGGGCGGTTGGTGGCATAAATACCAAAGCTTATGCAAATTAAGAACTGTGACGCTCTGGCCCCTCGTGACTGGCATGGAATTTCATTCCCCGCCCAAATGTAAGACACGAAACCAGATTCGTTACTTTGGAAGGAAAGGGGCGGGGTTTGCGAAAGCTCAGTTCCAGCTGCAGAAGCTCTGTTTCCTTTGTTCCTAGTTCGCGCTCATTTTATGCTTTTGTAGGCGAAGGTAAAGATACATTTACACATAAATACACTGGACAGGTTGTTCCCACATGTTGATGTACTTTTAATCACAGATTCAGATTTCATGAATTGGCATAGGTTTGCGATTTAAATCGAATTAAAAAAGGGAAAAGGCTAGAGTGCCCCCTCTTCTTTGTGTATGGTTTGTAGGTTTCACGACACTAAAGCATACACTTATGATACATTTGAGTATCGAAGTACACGATAAGGTGACAGTGTTTACAATTAATTTGGATCTTCTGTTTCTTGCGACGACAGTTAAGGTTTAAAGAATGAGGACCATGAGCATGTTGTAATGGGTTTCTGTGTGTAGTGTCAATATGGAGCACAAATCAAACAGCACCATTGGTGTCAAACACATAAAGTCTTTATTTCTTTTAAAACAAAGAATATCAGACAGATATCTACATTGCAGGGAAATCCACATATAGCCTGTTTTCCATAGAGCCCCTCAACAATTTAAATAAATATCATATGTACAAATGATTGTATACACATCAGGCTGTTAGAGCTGAGTTCATCTTCCTCCTGTAACCAGTCCTTACAGAGTCTGAGTCCCTCTCTGGGACAAACCTCCCTGCTGCACAACATTGTTTGTGTTTGTGTGTGTGTGTGTATGTGTGTGTGTGTGTGTGAGAGAGAAAGGAGGAGGAAGAAGAGGGAGAGAGGGGGCAACAGAGTGTGTGTGTGAGAGAGAGAGAGAGAGAGAGAGAGTGTGTGTGTGTGTGTGTGTGTGTTTGCTTTTAGGAATCCTTCCTCCCCTCTGCGTACTCCTGTGCCCATCTCAGTGCCCGGCTGACGTCCTCAGCGCTGGCGGTGCCCACTCCTTTGGCCACGACGGCAGAGCCGCCCGCGTTGCCCCCCAGTTGCCCACAGACGGCAAGAGCCCAGGCACTCGCAGGGGTGCCGCTGGCCTGAGAAAGGGGGAGAGAGAGAGAAGGCGGGAGGAGAGAGAAGGAGGGAGAGGAAGAGAGAAAGAAGGAGAGAATAATTCAAGTGAATATGGACATTATTTATGTGCTTCATTTTGTCCACCTGCAGCATGCCCATAACAACTCATCTGCACCCTGGTTGACCCCTGACCCTGCAACCCCTGACCTTTACCTTGGGCACCTGACAGGCACACAGCACCTTCCCAGAGGAGGCCTGCGGGGCCAAGAGCAGGACCATGCAGCCAGGAGACAGCTCACTGTAGCGGTTCACCGTCTTCACCACCACCTAGACGGGGGGAGAGAGCAAGGAGGAGGAGGGATTCAGAGAAAGAGAGAGAGGGACAGAGAGAGGAGGAGAAAGAGAGAGTGGGACAGAGATAGCGAGAGAAAGAGAGAGGGGGGATAGATGGGAGGAGGAGGAGGGATCGAGAGAAAAAGAGATAGAGGGATAGAGAGTGACAGAGATAGGAGGAGAAAGAGAGAGTGGGACAGAGATAGCGAGAGAAAGAGAGAGGGGGGATAGATGGGAGGAGGAGGAGGGATCGAGAGAAAAAGAGATAGAGGGATAGAGAGTGACAGAGATAGGAGGAGAAGGAGGGATAGAGAGAAAGAGAAAGGGGGATAGAGAGGTGGGATACATAGGAGGAGGTGGAGGGATCGAGAAAAAGAAAGAGAGGGATAGAGAGTAACAGAGATGGCAGGAAAAATGTGATGGAGTGAAAGAGAGAGGGGGATAAGGTGGAGGTGGAGAGCAAGATAGAAAAGTTAGATAGAGAGCAAAAGGGTTTAACACATCCTTTACTACCACAACACAAGTCATTTGACCTTTGACCTATGATATGGGTTTCCAGGCACAGCGTTAAATAAAACATCAACACAAGGAATCAAAGGGCTCTTCCAAATGAATGGAACAGCGGGCAGACGATGAGAGCGAGTGAGTGTTATTCTTACCGATAAGGAGTCTGTATCCACCGTGTCCACCACTAGCTCTTGCCTCCCATGCTTTTCCAGAAGCTTCTGTGCCTTCACCCCAGCCTGAGACACACACACACACACACACACACACACTGAAGTTACGACAGCCTGAGAGTGAGGAGTTATGGACACGGATTCTCATTTCACTTCATGTGTGTGTGTGTGTGTGTGTGTGCATAATTTAGTATGTGATTTAAAAAATGAAATGGCTTAGGGAGGTCCTCAGTTTTGTGTGTGTGTGTGTGTGTGTGTGTGTGTGTGTGTTTCCCATACCTCTTTTATCTCCAGCTTCCTCGTGCTGGTGTTGGTGCTCCTCTGCAGGGCCTTCAGGCTTTTCTGAAGGACCCTCCTCTGCCACTGAGGTATAGGTGTCCCTTCCACTGCCTGAAATAAATGAAACACTCACTTAGTCACTCAACACCAGTTCACATACATTACCTACAAAAATATGGTTAAATTCTCAAACAATTTCAAAAAAACAAACAAAGACATTTAGAATAGTCATACACAAATATGATATGAATACTATTTTTAAGATTTAGAAAAGTGAAAAATACCTTTTTTGCAATGTTTACCGGTAATGTCTTGTAATATCTAACCGTAAGGACTGACATAGTAGAGTTTTCCCACTGTGATGAATTGGTGGTCATTTATGTTTACTTGTAGTATTTAATGATTTTTAAGTTGTGTCTTAAATAGACTTTGTAAATTTTATTTGGTCTCATTTTGACTGTGATATCAGTATGTACCCATAATATCATGTTTATATAAATATTTTTTTTCTGTGGTGCATTAGTTTGTATCCATAATATCATGTTTTATAGTTTGTAGTTTTTTAAACTGCGTGATGCATCGTCTCCATCAGTCTTACGTACGTCTATGAGCTGACCCACGTCTTTGGCCAGCCGGTGTGCATCATGGAGGGAGTGGGAGGTTGCCGCAGCAACACGTGCAGACAGTGCCTCTACTTCCTGTTCCAGAACCTTTCCCATTTCACGAGCCTTGAAGTGATGACACATCACACACGTAAACACACACCCCAAACACCTGAACTCACACAAAAACAAACATATTTATTTAGGTAGAAGAACACGCTCTGTCATAAGTTCTCAGTCAAACTATAGAGGTGGTATATGATAATATGAACTCATGTCGGCTTTACCCATAGGTCACCTGTAAACTGGTGAAAGAACTCCCTATTGTATCACTGTTCCTTAAAGCCTGATAGGCTTTTACTCTGTTATTCTTCACTTGTTGACCTGTTGTCATGGCAGCAGCAGCTCACCTCACTGGCGTCGTCCCCGGTAACCGCCACAATGCGGCTGATGCCCTTCACTAGTTGCCGTTCCGATATGATGACAAGGTCTCGGATGGCGCCTGTCCGTAGCAGATGCCTGATTAAAAATCAGAGAATGCAACTATTATGAAGTCGAGGTGGGGCTACAGGGTTTTGTTACCAAGGTTACAGGGCAGGGTTCCTGGACCTGACTGTATTCAATTTGATTCAAAGAAACCACTCATTTGGATCATGCCATCTTGAGAGGGAACAGAGGGGCTCTGGCAGTAAGAGCTGATTGCTATACTGATCAATAATTAAGATTATGTAGAATTATTCATACATTCCTTCTTGTCCAATGTTTTATGCCTTTTGTTATATTATTAATAAGTAGTTATGATTCATGATTTGGTTATGGTATGCTATGGCTATGGTTTTATTTTAGAGTAACCATGGTGACGGTATCTTTTGAGAGTAACCGTGGTAACAGCGGCAGTAGCTGATGCTTACGTTCCACAGCAGAGCTCTGCAGATATGGGCCTTTCTGAGCTTCCATTCAGCAGGTCTGACACCGGCACCGCCACAGACACCACCCTCACTGGGTCAGGGTACACCTGCACACACACACACACACACACACACACACACGCACAGAGACACACAAACACACCGACACACACAGAGACACACAGACACACAGACACACAGACACACATACAAACACACACACGCGTGCACAAGCACGCACACACACACGCACACGCACATGCACACACACACACACACACACACACACACACACACACACACACACACACACAGAGACACACACACACACACAGACACACACACATACAAAGAGACACACAGACACAAGCACACGCACACAGAGACACAGAGACTCACACACACACACACACACACACACACACACACACACACACACAGAGAGACACACACACACACAGAGACGCACACACACACAGAAACAAATGCCCAGCCCAGGTCACCAAACTGAGAGCGTCTTGGCAAATTAATATCTCTGATCTATTCTGCCATTTCATTAGGATTTTATCAATCCACCCATCCACATTGCTCGCACACACTGAGATCAGTCCCTCATTCTAGATCCTTCAATTCAATTCAATGAAATGCTATCTATGTAGCACCAACTCAATTAAAGTGCATCACAGTGCTTTACAGAGCCAATCTTATCCTATCTGGAAGTGATGAGAGCTGGCTGTGCTCCTGAGGCCACTGAGAGATTCATATAAGCAAATCAGACGGCCCCCTACCTCGTCCACCATCCTCAGCCCAGGGATCTGATTGGCCAGGGCCAGGGGCACTTCCTGTATGTGCACCTGCTGGTCCTCCTGGACGATCTGCTGGATGAGACCCTCCACCTGCTGCAGCTCAGACACACCCAGGGATGCCTGAGAGAGAGAGAGAGAGGGAGGGAGAGAGAGGGAGGGGAGAGAGAGAGAGAGGGGGGGGGCAGAGAGAGAGTGAGAGAGGGGGGGCAGAGAGGGAGTAAGAGAGAGGGAGGGAGGGAGGGAAAGAGGGAGGGATGGAAAGAGAGAGGGAGAGATATAGAGGGAAAGAGAGAAGGCGAGAGAAACAGAGAGCGAGAGAGAGAGGTAGGGGAAAGAGTCAGTGACAGAGATGATGTAATATTCTCTAGAGCTGTGGAGGGTTCTAGAATTCTGTCGCAGTTTGTTGTCCTGAAGGACCCGTGTGTTATGTGAGGTAGTGGAGTGGGAGGAGTTACCTTCACACTGAAGTCAAATCGCAGCCGATGGGCGGAGACATGAGAGCCTCTCTGAGCCACGCCCCCTCCCATGAGCTGCCTCAGAGCGAAGTTCAGAACATGTGTGGCAGTGTGCTTCACCATACAGGACAGTCTCTGGGCCTAGACACACACACACACACAATCACACAATCACACATACACACACACACACACACACACACACACACATACACACACACACACACACACAGATTAGAACATGGGTCCAACAACTATACACACAGAGAGACAGTTTAACGCTGTATAGAGCAGTCACGATACAGGACCAACACACACAGGCACACAGGCACGCACGCACACACACACACACACACACACACACACACACACACACACACACACACACACACACACACACACACACACACACCTCATCTATATGCAGCTGAACGTGATCTCCTCTCCTGAGAGTCTCTGCTGCAGTGATCTGATGAAGCACATAGCCCCCAACCAGCTGCACACTCTCCACTGGAAACAACACATCCTGCAGAGAAGGAGGGAGAGAGAGAGAGAGAGAGAGAGAGAGAGAGGGTGGTGTGATAGAGAGGGGGTGGGATAGAGAGGGGAGGGCAGTGGGGGTAGAGAAGGAGAGGGAAAGAGGGATGGAGGAGAGAGAGAGAGAGAGAGAGAGGAACAGAGGAGGAAAGGGAGAGAGAGAGGGAGAGAGGGATGGAGA
>NC_137920.1:12452250-12469750 GCF_963457725.1 Sprattus sprattus
GTGTGGTAGTTGGACTGTTGTCCCTGGAGGACGGTCACCAGTCTCTCCAGACCCATCCCTGTGTCCACACTCTGCTGTGGGAGCGGACGCAAACTCCCATCAGCCTCCCTGTAGACACACACACACACACACACACACACACACACACACACACACACACACACACACACACCACACACACCACACACACCACACACACACACACACACATGAAACTATTCATCCAGTATGACTGAGCGTATTCAAATTGTACGTGCAAGAGCACGTGAGGTCGAATATCCCCCAACATCTAGACTGTGTGGACGTGATAGTCTATACAATAGTACAAACCTGTCTGAGAGATGCCTAGAGGCATGAGTAAGTCTATCATGTCACTGTGTGTGTGTGTGTGTGTGTGTGTGTGTGTGTGTGTGTGTGTGTATTGCATCTGTCTCTCACCTGTTGTACTGCATGAAGACCAGGTTCCAGGTTCCAGATCTCCACCATCTCTGGGCTCTGTGTGTGTGTGTTTGTGTGTGTCCTGTATAGTGACTGCTCTATACGGTGTTAACCTTTCTGTGTGTGTGTGTGTGTGTGCGTGTGTGTGTGTGTCAGTGTGTGTGTGTCAGTGTGTGTCAGTGTGTGTGCGTGCGTGTGCGTGTGCGTGTGTGTGTGTGTGTGTGTGTGAGTGTGTGTGTGTACCTGTTGTACTGCATGAAGACCAGGTTCCAGATCTCCACCATCTCCGGGCTGTCTGCGTTGACCAGCGCCGCTGCCTCCCTGCCCCCCACGTGGTCGTAGTGGATCTCAGTGCAGGGCCCGCACGGGCCCACCTCCCCCATCTCCCAGAAGTTATCAGACATGCTGAAGGGCAGGACGCGCTCCCCACGCACACTAGAGGGGGAGAGGAGAGGAGAGGAGAGGAGAGGAGAGGAGAGGGGAGGAGAGGAGGGTCAATTCTGTTGAATCCATTCTTTAATTTGCTTAAATTAATTTAAATTGTTTCATTTACTTGTTTCTTTCACTTGTTTCAATTAATTTATTAATTTATCCACTAATTAACTGGAAAAATGTAGTTCATCCATTAATTGAGTTGCAGTCATTCATTCATTGGTTCGTCACTTTGTTGGTAAATGATTAGACATGAACAACTCATCCTTCTATTTATGAATATGGCCCTTGCAGAATATAGCCCTGAAGGGGGAAAATCCTGTTTCCCTGCATACTTGAACAGACCCTGACTCATTCTTTGCCTAAACACACCACAGCGTTACGCTTTTAGCTTCTATGCCCCCAGCCTTTGGAATACTCTGCCAGAATACCTAAGAATGGCTGAAACGGTTGATACATTTAAACATACACTCAAGACATACCTCTTTTATCTGGCTTATCACTCACTGTAAAAATGTATTAATTTAACATATTTGAAACATTTATTTATTTACGACTCCGTGCCTCTTTACAAGTGTTTGTAACCCCCAATTAAGTACCGCTACATCAAATGTGTTTCCTGTTTGCCGAGTGGATGCATGTACGGCCCCGGCAAACAGAACACAACAGAGATGTGGTGCCCTGTTGTCATGTGATGCCCTGTTGACATGTGTCGCCTGTTGACATGTGATGCCCTGTTGACATGCGTTATGTGATGCCCTGTTGCTATGTGATGCCCCGTTATCATGTAAAATGTATCTATTTTACATTTATGGAACGTTTACTTATTTATTTATCTATGTCTCTTTACAAGTATTTGTAACCCCCAATTAAGTACCGCTACATCAAATGTGTTTCCTGTTTGCCGAGTGGATGCATATACGGCCCCGGCAAACAGAACACAACAGAAATGTGGTGCCCTGTTGTCATGTGATGCTCTGTTGTCATGTGATGCCCTGTTGACATGTGTCGCCTGTTGACATGTGATGCCCTGTTGACATGCGTTATGTGATGCCCTGTTGCTATGTGATGCCCTGTTATCATGTAAAATGTATCTATTTTACATTTATGGAACGTTTACTTATTTATCTATCTATGTCTCTTTACAAGTATTTGTAACCCCCCCCCTTTATTTCCCTTCTTTCCTACTGTGAGGTGCATTGTGTTACCTTTGTGTATGAAATGCGCCGTACAAATAAAGTTTGATTTGATTTGATTTGATCTGTGTATATGCACGTGTCTGTGTGTGTATACGCACGTGTGTGTGTGTGTGTGTGTGTGTGTGCCTGAAAATCCTGTTTCCCTGCATATTGAACAGACCCTGACTCATTCTTTGCCTAAACACACCACAGCGTTACCGTGTCTCTGTGTATACGCACGTGTCTGTGTGTGTATACGCACGTGTGTGTGTGTGTGTGTGTGCCTGAAAATCCTGTTGCCCTGCATATTGAACAGACCCTGACTCATTCTTTGCCTAAACACACCACAGCGTTACCGTGTCTCTGTGTATACGCACGTGTCTGTGTGTGTATACGCACGTGTGTGTGTGTGTGTGTGTGTGCCTGAAAATCCTGTTGCCCTGCATATTGAACAGACCCTGACTCATTCTTTGCCTGAACACACTGCAGCGTTACGGTGTCTGTGTGTGTCTGCATGTGTGTGTATATGCACGTGTGTTTGTGTAAACACATAGTGTGTGTGCCTGAAAATCCATTTGTTCTGCACACATGAACAGACCCTGACACATTCTTTGCCTGAACACATTGCAGCGTTACGGGGGTGCTTGAACATACCCTGAACACATCGCAGTGTTATGGGGGTGCTTGAACATACCCTGAACACATCGCAGCGTTATGGGGGTGCTTGAACATACCCTGAACACATCGCAGCGTTATGGGGGTGCTTGAACATACCCTGAACACATCGTAGTGTTATGGGGGTGCTTGAACATACCCTGAACACATCGCAGTGTTATGGGGGTGCTTGAACATACCCTGAACACATCGCAGTGTTATGGGGGTGCTTGAACATACCCTGAACACATCGCAGCGTTATGGGGGTGCTTGAACATACCCTGAACACATCGCAGCGTTATGGGGGTGCTTGAACATACCCTGAACACATCGTAGTGTAACGGGGGTGCTTGAACATACCCTGAACACATCGCAGCGTTACGGGGGTGCTTGAACATACCCTGAACACACTGCAGTGTTATGGGGGTGCTTTAACATATCCTGAACACATCACAGTTAAACGGGGGTGCTTGAACATACCCTGAACACATCGCAGTGTTACAGGGGTGCTTGAACATACCCTGAACCCATTACAGTGTTAACGGGTGTGCTTGAACATACCCTGAACACATCGCAGTGGTATGGGGGTGCTTGAACATACCCTGAACACATCGTAGTGTAACGGGGGTGCTTGAACATACCCTGAACACATCGCAGCGTTACGGGGTGCTTGAACATACCCTGAACACATCGCAGTGTTATGGGGGTGCTTGAACATACCCTGAACACATTGCAGCGTTATGGGGGTGCTTGAACATACCCTGAACACATCGCAGCGTTATGGGGGTGCTTGAACATACCCTGAACACATCGCAGCGTTATGGGGGTGCTTGAACATACCCTGAACACATCGTAGTGTAACGGGGGTGCTTGAACATACCCTGAACACATTGCAGCGTTACGGGGGTGCTTGAACATACCCTGAACACACTGCAGTGTTATGGGGGTGCTTTAACATATCCTGAACACATCACAGTGTAACGGGGGTGCTTGAACATACCCTGAACACATCACAGTGTTACAGGGGTGCTTGAACATACCCTGAACATATTCCAGAGTTAACGGGGGTGCTTGAACATACCCTGAACCCTTTACAGTGTTAACGGCTGTGCTTGAACATACCCTGAACACATCACAGTGGTATGGGGGTGCTTGAACATACCCTGAACACATTGCAGTGTTACGGGGGTGCTTGAACATACCCTGAACACATTAGTGTTAACGGGTGTGCTTGAACATACCCTGAACACATCGCAGTGGTATGGGGGTGCTTGAACATACCCTGAACACATCGCAGTGGTATGGGGGTGCTTGAACATACCCTGAACACATTGCAGCGTTACAGGGGTGCTTGAACATACCCGAGGCTCCTCCAAATATCCCGCGTCTCCTCGTCTGCTGGGAGGCCGGAGGCTGCATCGCCGCCGAAGTACGAGACATAGAGGCGCTCCGGAGGGATCTTATACTCCTGCGTGAGGAGACGCCACGCCATACCGCACGCCTCCTCCTAGAGAGGGGGGGGGGGGAGGGGGGAGGTTAAAGGAATATTAAAGTTATTCAAAGCATAAAGAAACTACCTAAAGTATCAATGGTTATAGTTTAGTTTCAAAAAGTCATCAGGTACTATGTTGTAAATATTGAATTAATTAAGAAGTTAGTAGTAGTTTTTTTTTCCTCTTCTATGACGCTGTTATAAGATGTAGTTACATTTAGAGCAAGGTCAGGTTTAGGATTCTTAAGGCTATACTTGCATAGGAAAGGCATCGTGTCCAAATTTGAGACTGGACATATGAAAAAACACCAACAACAGCACTGGTCCCTTTTTCTAAAGATCACATTTTAGCGACTGCCAAGCAAGTTCCCAACTACATCTAATTGTTGCTTATCAGATACTGTGCCATCCCACCATGCAATCCCTATCAATGTCAAACTAGCGCCATTTCCGCTCTGTCAGCCACCCGGTCTGTCTGTCTGTCTCACCTTGAAGTAGTCCCCGAATGACCAGTTCCCCAGCATCTCGAAGAAGGTGTGATGGTAGACGTCTTTGCCCACGTCCTCCAGGTCGTTATGTTTACCTCCGGCGCGCACGCACTTCTGGCTGTTCACCACGCGCCGGTAGGATGCCATCTCACTGCGAGGGTCCGCCGAACCCAACAGAATGGGCTTGAACTAGGAGGTTGACGCACATAGCCACGCTTAAGTTATGATGGTAAATTAGCATCGAATCAAAGCAGCTCATGGAGTTTTATAACCGCTTTGAACATAGCCACAGGTATCCACGTTGCGTGCATCTTGTCAGAACATTACTTAACACTGTGAAATAGCTATCGTGATGAAAATATTAGACGTAAAAATAATAACCTTGTGAGTTTTCCATTTTATTTTTTTGACAGGCAAGTCGGGCCAGCACGCGTTACAAGACAGACTCTACAAATGTAATGTTCAATGTTTACTTGTCATTGAATGAGCATAATGATTTGGCTAACTGCTGATATACAAGTAGCTAACTAGACATGACAGCTGACAGCCTGAACTAGTAACGCTAGGTCAGCTCCTTTAACTCAATTTTCAATCCGTTTTGAAATGGTTTATCATGGCAGCATCGACTTTATTCTGCTTGGGTGACTATTTGTGACTGTCGTGTCATGCTGTCGTGTTTTGTACCTGGTTCATGCCAGCGTTCACAAACAGCAAACTTGGGTCTCCTCTCGGTCGAACAGGCGAGGACGGCACAACCCGGTGACCGTGCTGTTCTTTGAAAAAGTCGATGAATTTCCGCCGAACCCATTTCGAGGAGTAAACCCTCTGAACCTCTGCTTGTGATAAAACCGAACATTTCCGCGAGAGACACGAGAAGAGGGTTACATTTATATTCAAAATCCCGCTGCGGCAGGCGGTGAGGATTCTCACGGGCGCCGCCATATTGCCATGTAGTCTGGGTCAAAGGTCACAAGAATGGTGTCGTACAATCCGATTTTACGATGTTCTTAAAGGAGCCATAGGGAGGTAATGTGAACACGTACGCCCCTAGTGGTATCGTTCCTACCGGAGAACAGATTACGTGTCAAATCCTGTAGACATGACTAAACATTTTCAAAAATAATACTACGAATGCATTACTTCCTATTAAGTGTGCTTACATTAGGAACGTGGCAACTCAATTGCTTTTCAGTATTTGGAATGTCCCCTTCTCATAACAGAAAACCGATGCTCAACGCACACCACAATGCAGTTGTTACATAATACTACTGTCAATTTGGAAGAGTGTATAGATATATTTCCCATTCTTTTCTTTTGTTTTTGACAATAACATTTTTGCTGTTCATTTCTCTGCAGTCTCAAGGACCTTCAAAACCATCACAACACAATAGTGTTGTATCCATATTTTAGATTATATTTTGCCAGAGTAGATTACTCTGCACCAGTCACAAAACGACCAGTCACCAGATGAACTACGGCCCAAATCCCTACTGTCCAACAGTTTATCTAGCTCACCATGAAACCCATACCAATATGGGTTAGTAATGTCAGTCACATATGCAACTGTAAATGCAATATCAGTTATTTCAATACCAATTTAAAAGGACAATTCATGAAAACCATATTAAAAGGACAGAACAGGCAGAGAAGGTCAGTCTGGTCTACACTCTTTTATTGTTTCATTACAAATGATCACATTATGAGGGTATCCCCACAGCAACTGGCGCGGGGCAAGACATTGCATGTTGTCTCCGTACCGCAATGGAGAAATGTCACCTTGTCTCCTGCCCTCCCCCCCTTACCTGCATGGAGACGTAGGAGGTGGGGGAGGGGTCCTATACTCCCATTTGGGAAAGAGGACACGAGGAAAAGAAAACAAAAAAAAGTTAAAAGTAAAGTGATTGCACTGTTTTTTTTTGTGTGTGTGTGTGGTTTGTCTGTATTTTATCTGCCACGTGTCTTGCAGTGATGCACACACGATTTCCCTTTGATCCATTAACACTGACAGAATGGTGCATTCTGGGAATGTGAGTCCACAGAGACGCTCCGACGCATCGGCCGAGAGCATCCCACATTTTAAATCTTTGATCTGTAATTAAAAAAAGATACATAACTAGATCTCTCAACCCACTCATCCATTCCCACACCTCTCTCTCTCTCTTTTTCCCCTCTTTCTCTTCTTCCTTCTATTCCTTTATTTCATCCCTCGGTCCTGAAAGGTCCTTTCTGCCCGACAGTTACTACAGTACTGTGAGGCTATAAAGATATATATGAATATGTAGAGTACATTAAGGCATTTTGGCAGAGCTGTTCCTCTTCCCCTTGCTCATTTTCCTTTTTTTCTCCCCTTCTCTTTCTCTTTCTCTCCTTTCTTCCTTGGGTGGTGCTCCTGTCCCGTTTAGACAGATGTCCCCTCCTTTGGTTCTTCCGTCTCCTAAAGACAGAACACAGAAAAAATATATAAATACATACGTTTATAAATATACATAGGAAAATAAAATAGAAGTTGAATATAGTTGCAAGAATAAATCACGTTGTACAAATGGTCCAGAATTCAGATGACAAATACTACAAATCAATGCATTGAACCGAGTAAGAGTTTCTTTTCTCCCTGATTCTAATCCCACACAGTTGAACTTTGAGTGGGGTTTGCCAAGGTATGGTAGTTCTCTGTGTTTGTACCCCTCCCTATAGGCCCCTGTGTCTGGGAGCTGTGATGTATGCGCGCGCATGTGTGTGTGTGTGTGTGTGTGTGTGTGGTGTAACAGCCCAGGACTGTTTGCCAGCCTCAGGGAACTGGCACTGAAACAAGGAGCTTACTGTGGACTGCCATAAATATCAGCTACGAGGGAAAACATTACAAACTGATGGACAGAACACAAAACAGAGAGAGAGACTTCAAAATGGAGATAACACATCATGCTATTACTTAGAATGATGTGTGAAAACGTTATGCAAGTATTTGGCTGATTTATTATTTTCAAACTCTAAAACATACAAAACTAACTTACTAAGTAATACAAAAATTACACACTGTATGGCCTGTTGTGAGCTTGCGTATCTGACCTGTAGTATTGTACCCTAGCCACATTCTGTCCAACTGGCCATTTTATTGTCAATTAGGGTATTTGAGTTTTTGAGTTTGTAAAAAAGGAAGCGTTCTTTACACTTAGATTCCATGACAAGTTAAAGTAATTTTTCTCAGGATCAATTTAGCTCACATCACATCCACTCTGAAGAATTGATTTCGGCCGAGAGGTGAACATGCAGGTGATGCACTCTCAATTTAAATCACCTAGATGTGAACATGTGATGCACTCAATTGAATCACCTAAATTTGTTTAATGGAACCATGGGTGTCACATTAGTCCCACCCACTTTTAAAACGATGAGTTTGGATCTGCCCACTTTCACAAAATCAAAGTGTCGGTGTATCCACGTGCCAGTCTTTTCAGAGTGCTTCATTAGCAAATCCGTTCCACTTGCATGTTGATATCAATCAATGAAATCAATCAAATAATTAAACTCCATACTACGTTTCCACTGCCACCTTGTACGCAGGCCGATGCCCATTCTCACACAATCCCCGTCATTACACAATCTGGTTCTGGTTTGTCCAAGGGGGGGTTGCTGTATCTAGCTGCAGCTAAAATCTACACACGATCGGATGCCAGGTAGTTTAGGTAGATCTTAAGCTTTTTACTTCAACAGCAGATTAAGTCTGTCTTGGGTAACTGACATTTTATTTTTAATATCGTTTTAGGATTTGAAGTTTTTTACTTAACAAGCTGTGGGTTATTCGGTGCAGTCAACACAACTAGAACCCCAGCACAACCACACAGGCGAGTGAAAGCATGTTCAGTATATCGCTGGTGTTTAAGACAACCCACTCGCCCGCCTGTTCATGTTTATGTCATATGTATGTCTGTGTATACATGTGTGTGTGTGTACTAGTGTGTGTGTACTAGTGTGTGTGTGTACTAGTGTGTGTGTAAGCATGGGTGTGTACGCGTCTCACCTTGCCCTGTCCTTCCCCCTGCAGGTTCCTGATGGCCTCCCTCTCTCTGGCCAGCTGCTCCTGTGTGGCCTTGAGGAGCTGCTGGAGCTTGGTGGCCGCCTGGCCCAGATCTCTTGTCAGCCTCTTCTCCTTGTCCAGGCGCTCCTGGAACACACCCACAGACACGTCAGATTTGGGCTGTGATGTGATCGGAGATGTGATGATGTAATTATTTAGGGAGGTGGGGATGGGTGGACATGGTTACACACACACACACACAGAAGCACACGCGCACCCACACACACACACACACGCACACACACACACACACACACACACACACACACACCTTCAGCTCGGCTGTGGGTCCCTCTCCCTCTGCTTTCAGAGAGTCCAGCTGGGCTTGAAGGTCCGTTACACACCTCTGGGCCTGAGAAGGGGTGGAAGGGAAGAAAGAGTATTAGCACTTGTATGGTTGGTTGGTGTGTGTGTGTGTGTGTGTATTCATAACAAGCCTATCACTGAAGTAACATCACACAATGTCTATTTTTTTCTATTAACCATAACCATGTTTGATACATTTTTCAGCCTGGTTTATGACTGTCAGCTACCTGCTCATAGCTCTCTCAGATCGACCGTTTACTGCTTTGTACTTTCTGTTCGTTGTGTCCGCCTGTAGCTGTGTACTTTGTGTTTGTGTGTCCGCCTGCAGCTTTGTACTTTGTGTTCGTGTGTCCGCTTGCAGCTGTGTACTTTGTGTTCGTGTGTCCGCTTGCAGCTGTGTACTTTGTGTTCGTGTGTCCGCTTGTAGCTGTGTACTTTGTGTTCGTGTGTCCGCTTGTAGCTGTGTACTTTGTGTTCGTGTAGCTGTTTGATGCTGTGTGTTTATGTCTGGTTGGCGTAGCTACCTGCTCATAGCTCTCGGCTAGCTGCTGTTTCATGGCCTCCTCTGTCTGTAGTTTCCCCACCGTCTGCTCAAGCTGGCTCTGCACCTGGGAAAAGAGACGGAACACGCAGAGGTCATGCAGAGGTCACACAGAGGTGAGACTAGATAAGTCACCATGTACACAACAGCAGGCGTGGGGGCAGCACGGGAAGGTGTGTGTGTGTGTGCTGGGTGGGGTTTGTGTGTGTCAGTTTGAGGTGCGGTGGGTGGGGTGCTTGAATCATTCCGTTGACAAGGGTGCAGTGCTGTGACACCAAACACACAGTGAAAAACAAACAAACACACACAAACAAGCAGTGAGGTTAGAGTGGAACTTTCCAGAAGGCGGCAGCTCAGCTCGAAAACCAGGAAGCTGAAAATAAGCTCACCATGAATTTAATAAAATAATTCAAAACAAAAAACACCCTGTGATGCAAAAGCCAAAACTTTCCAAGTTCCATTACAGTTTCTCTGTACGGCAGCCATCTTGAAGCTCAGTTTGTTCTCGGCCATATTCATTTTTTTTGCAGATTTTTTTCGTTTCCTTCCTCAAACGTTTTAGACACACCAGAGAGAACCAGGAAGCAGCAGTGCACACACACCAGGGGCCCGTACCTCTCAAACACACAAGGGCCTGTATCCCTCAAACACACCAAGGGGCTGTTCTGTCCTTTATCCCACCAGGTATGCATTTCTCAAAAGTGCCTTTGTGCCATGACCACCGTAACCAAGGGAAAAGGTGTTCAAAATGATAGCCATTTCATTTCTATATCGCATCCATAATTTAACAATGGTATACATCATATCCATCCAACAATGGTCGCTGCACAACGCCGCCTTTAGGAGTGGACACACAACCCCGGTGACAGCCAATCAATCAATAATGCTTAATGTGTTGGGAATAAACTGCATTGTATTCCCAATGTCAGTCGTCTGTAGAAAACAATGGGACAACTCTGAGTAAACCACAGAAAAGGTTGTCACTGTTGGAGATCTTAAACCCAATGGAGTTTTTGGGGGATACAGGCCCAGACAGGACAGAAATGCAGGCTTGCAAAAGCAACTGTTTGGGAGCGGACTTCTCTTTTTGCCGTTTTGGGGTTTCCGTTTCTTTTCCAAACACAACAAATGCAATTAGCGATTAGCACACACAGAGCAGAGGTTAGTGGCAACCAAAAGCAAGCACCTACATGGGAACCATCAGAGAAAGAGAAGAAGAAAGAAAGAAAGAAAGAAAGAAGGGCAGAAAGAAAGGGAAGCATGCCATAGTGAATGAATAAAGATGTAATATATCTGAACTGCAAAACTATTGAGGGCAGTGGGGAGTTTCTTTCCCAGGGGACAAGGACATGGACATGATCCAATTACAAGAGTCCTTTAAGAGTTCACTGGTCTGGAGAAGAGGACTAGGACTCCCTGCACTGGTCTGGAGTAGAGGACTAGGACTCCCTGCACTGGCCTGGAGTTGAGGACTAGGACTCCCTGCACTGGTCGGGAGTAGGAGTCCCTACTTATATTTTTTCTAATAATTGTCAGACTTTATTCACACAACAGGGTTACAGAGTTAACTGGTCTAGAGTAGAGGACTCCTACACTGGCCTGGAGTAAAAGACTCCCTACAGAGTTCACTGGTCTAGAGTCGAGGCGGGATGACGTATGCAGGATGGAGGACAAGGACATCTCTGCATCATTCCCCCTCAATGACAGCCTCCTTCCTTCACCAGTGACTGCTCAGCAGGATATGACAGCATCACATCAGTTAGTGTTTTAGGAGGGAAATGCCAAAGAACACTAATCTCCCCTTTTCCATTTACTTTGTTGCACTTGATTTTTTCTTACTGGATTTCAGACCCTACCCTGGTTTCAGGAAAGAGAGAAAGAGCCAACTCAAACAGATCTGTGTTCAGTTATTGTCTTTTTCCCTGAGCATGTCATAGGAAGAAGGCAAGGAGGCTGAGACAGGTTGATTTTAGGAGCCAAATGTTAAAATCATGACAGCAGAGGAGGAGGAATACAGTGTCTGATAGTTCCCAGAAGGCTTTGCAGGGTGCGTTCCCTCGGCCTGGCACCCTGACCTGTGTGACCTCTGACCCCGGCGAGTGGGAGGAGTCCTCGTTCTGCACACGCTCAGTCGACTCCCTCAGCTGCTGCCTCACCTGAAACGGCAAGCTGTCAATCACAACAAACTCCACCCTGCATGGGCAAATGATGTTCCACCTCCTCGATCCACGACAGGAAGGACTGGGCGGACATCTTGTTTTTGTTCAGGGATTGTAGTTATGATCATACATAAATAAATACATACAATACTCTCAAATAATGAAAATGGGATCAACACAATGGCATTCTGTGTGTAATACTGACACCCATGATAGTCTCAGATATGCACAGAGGGGGAGAGACGGTGAGGCACGGTGTTGGGGGGGGGGGTTGTCATGGAGACGTGTCTTACCGAAGCGAGTTCAGATGTCTGTTTCTGGGCTTCTGCCTGCGCGGCTGCCAGCTGGGCCTGAGACTCCGACAGCGACGTCTTCAGCTGGGAGAACAGAAGACAGGACAGAACACTGGTCAGATAAGTGGTCCATCACACTACAACACACCCTCATCTAGAGTCTAGATTGGCTAGGTTGGCGACCACTGATCTTGAACATCAACCCTAATCTAGACCATCAACCCTCATCTAGCACACTGATCATATGAATAATCTGCAGGCAGCTAATAGCGTAGCCATCACAGATCAGTCCATTATATCAAACTACCTTCAGCTAAATCGTAACAAACACAGACGTCGTATGCGACCTGTGGTCTGGTCCAAATACACAAGACATCTGGTCAGGCCCAGACCCCAGACCCAGACCAGTTAGGGCAGTCAGTTCTGCTGTCCCAGGTCAATTAGGGCAGTCAGTTCTGCTGTCCCAGGTCAATTAGGGCAGTCAGTTCTGCTGTCCCAGGTCAATTAGGGCAGTCAGTTCTGCTGTCCCAGGTCAATTAGGGCAGTCAGTTCTGCTGTCCCAGGTCAATTAGGGCAGTCAGTTCTGCTGTCCCAGGTCAATTAGGGCAGTCAGTTCTGCTGTCCCAGGTCAGTCAGTTCTGCTGTTCTTAGGGGCACAGGTCGATTAGGGCAGTCAGTTCTGCTGTCCCAGATCGATCAGGGCAGTCAGTTCTGCGGTCCCAGATCGATTAGGGCAGTCAGATCTGCTGTTCTGGACAGACCCAGATCGATTAGGGCAGTCAGATCTGCTGTTCTGGACAGACCCAGATCGATTAGGGCAGTCAGTTCTGCTGTTCTGGACAGACCCAGATCGATTAGGGCAGTCAGTTCTGCTGTTCTGGACAGACCCAGATCGATAAGGGCAGTCAGTTCTGCTGTTCTGGACAGACCCAGATCGATTAGGGCAGTCAGTTCTGCTGTTCTGGACAGACCCAGATCGATAAGGGCAGTCAGTTCTGCTGTTCTGAGGGGCACAGGTGAGCTCACCTGAGTGATCTCCTCCGCGTACGTCTGGCTGAAGGTCACAGACTCCAGCTGCTTCTCCAGCTGGGCTTCTAGAAGCATCAGCTGCTCCTTCAGCTGGGGGGAAATAAACAGATAAAATACATTTTAAACAAATAAATAAAATAATTCCCATTAGCCTAATGGAGTAAGTGAAAATAAAGAATCTCCACCATCCAAAGTCATTATTCAAACTGAGTGATTCATAAGTGGCCACTGAATTTGTGCATCCAGAATATCTTGCAAACTTGCCCCCCCCGCCCCCCACCCCCGCCACAAGAGCAGTGCTGGTAACTGGAGTCCAGTCACACAGTTCCATTGTTCTCAATAGCTGCTGTTCTCAGATCATCTCAAAGCCCCAACTCTGCGAAGGTCTTATTAAACTCCAACTCTGCGAAGGTCTTATTAAACCCCAACTCTGCGAGGGTCTTATTTAACCCAAACTCTGCGAGGGTCTTATTAAACTCAGCACCTGCTCTGCGCTCTGGCCGTCCGTCCTTACAGCCTCGGCAGCCTCCTCCAGCGCCTTCACCTGATCCAGGGCCTGTGAGAGGAGGGGATGGGAAGCATTAGGACAGGCTGAGAGGGGTACAGGGATGGAAGGAGAGGAGAGGCATTAGAACAGGCTGAGAGGGGTACAGGGATGGGAGGAGAGACATTAGGACAGGCAGGGGAGGCATTAGGACGGGCTGAGAGGGGTACAGGGATGGGAGGAGAGGGGAGGTAATAGGACAGGCTGAGAGGGGTACAGGGATGGAAGGGGAGGCAATAGAACAGGCTGAGAGGGGTACAGGGATGGGAGGAGAGACATTAGGACAGGCAGGGGAGGCATTAGGACAGGCTGAGAGGGGTACAGGGATGGAAGGAGAGACATTAGGACAGGCAGGGGAGGCATTAGGACAGGCTGAGAGGGGTACAGGGATGGAAGGAGAGACATTAGGACAGGCAGGGGAGGCATTAGGACAGGCTGAGAGGGGTACAGGGATGGAAGGAGAGACATTAGGACAGGCAGGGGAGGCATTAGGACGGGCTGAGAGGGGTACAGGGATGGAAGGAGAGACATTAGGACAGGCAGGGGAGGCATTAGGACAGGCTGAGAGGGGTACAGGGATGGAAGGAGAGACATTAGGACAGGCAGGGGAGGCATTAGGACAGGCTGAGAGGGGTACAGGGATGGAAGGAGAGACATTAGGACAGGCAGGGGAGGCATTAGGACGGGCTGAGAGGGGTACAGGGATGGAAGGAGAGACATTAGGACAGGCAGGGGAGGCATTAGGACAGGCTGAGAGGGGTACAGGGATGGAAGGAGAGACATTAGGACAGGCAGGGGAGGCATTAGGACGGGCTGAGAGGGGTACAGGGATGGAAGGAGAGACATTAGGACAGGCAGGGGAGGCATTAGGACAGGCTGAGAGGGGTACAGGAAGCGGAGCACAGGCTTCAAGTGAAAGGGGTCTGTGGGGTTCAGGTTGAAGTGGAGTTCAGTGAGGGGTACACTGGGCACCAGCTGAAAGTGGGGTATAGAGCACATGTGCAGGGTAACAACGGGACAGAGAGGGGTGATGTGTGAAAGAGGGGTACACAGGGAGCCTCCTTACCGCCTGTCGCTGCACCTCTGCCTCGGCCATCTTGGCCTTCCAGACCTGCTCCTCTTCCTCCACACTCTTCTGCAGCTGCTTCAGCATGCCCTCCTGCACACAGAGGTCAAGAGGTCAGAGGGCAAACATCTGCTAAGAGAAAAGTGATCTCAGCAGATATGACCAAGATCACTTCCTGATGGAAGATTTGAGGAGGAAGTGATCGTGGCCCTATCTGCAAACAGGAAGTAATTGTGGCCCTATCTGCCAATAGGAAGTGATCTGTGCCATATCTGCCAATAGGAAGTGACCTGGGCCCTTTCTGCCAATAGGAAGTGATCTTGGCCCCATCTGCCAATAGAAAGTGACCTGGGCCCTATCTGGGGCGAGTGATGTGTGTTTGTGAGCGGCTGTCCTCACCGTCTCCCCCAGCACAGACCGGTGGGCGAGTGATGTGTGTGTGTGTGTGTGTGTGTGTGTGTGTGTGTGTGTGTGATTGTGAGTGGCTGTCCTCACCGTCTCTCCCAGCACTGTCCGGTACTGTTCAACCTCAGCCTTGAGTATCTGCTGGGATTCCTCAGCCTGCTGAAGTTTAGACAGCAGCTCCTGGGGGTGGGACAGACATGCACACAGTCAGGATAAACAAACAAACAAACAAACAAAGACAGACAGACAGACAGACAGACAGAGACAGACACACACACACACAATAACAATGAAAGAGACAGAGTTTGTCTCTCTCCCTCTCACCGGCAGCTCTGTTGATGAGGCGCTCCCTTGCTGCACCTCCTGACTGGGCATGCTGTCTCTGAGCACCTCCTGTGCCTTAGCAATGAACTCCTCCAGCCAATTATTCTGACAGAAAAAAAAAGAAACAAATTAAGTGGGTACCTGGCATGACCCCCATCCCTGAATGCCTGTGAATGTATGGAAAAACTAAAAAAACTAACTAAATCCAGTGAGTTTACCTGCTCGGTTTCTATGGCAACCTGTGGGAAGAGCGTCTGCAAGGCGCTCTTGGCTTCTGTTTGAAAAGAACTCAGCTGTTTTTCAGCCTCAGCCTGGGAAGATTAGGCACACACACACACACACACACACACTAAAGTAAGATCAACTATCCCTTACACAAGCAAGGCATATGCCTTCCAGATGTAGATGTAATATAATGTCTGATGTATTATTGAGAGTGTAGTTGAATGATTCATAACCATTACTGTGATTGTGTGTTTTATCCAAGTAACATATATGGTACAGAATTTCAGTGTGAGCCGAGTGATGTGTGCGTATGCTTTCTTCACACACTGCAAGTGTGTGTGTGTGTGTGTGTACACACACTCACCAGTGTACTCTTGGCCTCGGTCAGTCTGTCCTCACCCATCTTCTCAGCTGTAGCCAAAGCATCCATCGCTGACCAGTTCTTCTCCCTCAACTCCTGACAGACAGACAGACAGACAGACAGACAGACAGACAGACAGACAGACAGACAGACAGACAGACAGGTAGGTAGGTAAGTCTACACACAGACATTTAGATTTCGTGTTCCTTGTATACCTTATCTATTGTACAACTGTTTTGGCAATATAAATGCCTTATTTGTCACAATAATACTAATACTACATCACATTTATAAAGCGCTTTTAACAGTTCTTGAAGACACATAAATGCTGATAAAGCATATTCAATTGAATTGGAGAGAGAGAGAGGGCGAGGGTTCAATTGAAGACAATCAAACAAAATACAGACATTCTAAACAGAAGCTATGCTAAACCACACAGTACTCCTCATTGACAGGTGAGCATTCACAGGTGAGCATCCAGAGGTGAGCATTCACAGGTGAGCATTCACAGGTGACTTACGTTGCTCTTGTTCTTCACTTGCTCCATCTCCTCCTTCAGCTGCTGCAGCTCCTCCTCCAGAGAGATCATACGAGCATCCTGGTCCAGGCTGGAGAGAGTGTGAGTGTGAGTGTGAGTGTGAGTGTGAGTGTGAGTGTGAGTGTGAGTGTGAGTGTGAGTGTGAGTGTGAGTGTGAGTGTGAGTGTGAGTGTGAGTGTGAGTGTGAGTGTGAGTGTGAGTGTGAGTGTGAGTGTGAGTGTGAGTGTGAGTGTGAGTGTGAGTGGTTTAAAAAAAGGATAATGATATCAATAAAACTGGATGAAGAAAGAAAGGTGAGGTGTTCGAGTGAGGAGGCACAGGTGAGGTGTACGAGTGAAGAGGCTGCTTACTTCTCAAATGGCTGCTCAGCCTCTCCCTCTTCTGCCTCCTGAAGGAAATGCATATGACTCATATTAGGTCATCTACTCATTGCATATGACTCATATTAGGTCATCTACTCATTGCATATCTCTCATATTAGGTCATCTACTCATTGCATATCTCTCATATTAGGTCATCCACTCATTGCATATGACTCATATTAGGTCATCTACTCATTGCATATGACTCATATTAGGTCATCTACTCATTCACTCGGTCAGTCACAAATTCATCCACACAAAATGGATTATTTTCACAAGGGAAGAGATAAAGCCTGTGGCTTTAAGACCGGGGGGCAGCGAGGACAAACACTGACCTCACGCACATGTCCTCTGCATAGTTAAACTGTCTGAATTACAACACTCACTGACCTCACGCACATGTCCTCTGCACAGTTAAACTGTCTGAATTACAACACTCACTGACCTCACGCACATGTCCTCTGCATAGTTAAACTGTCTGAATTACAACACTCACTGACCTCACGCACATGTCCTCTGCACAGTTAAACTGTCTGAATTACAACACTCACTGACCTCACGCACACGTCCTCTGCATAGTTAAACTGTCT
>NC_137920.1:12474750-12484750 GCF_963457725.1 Sprattus sprattus
AAGCCTGGCGATCCTCTGGGGCACGTCAGCTTTATGAGCCCCACTGACTGACTGCCTGCAGGGCTGAAGAGGGCAGCAGCCTACCTGCAGGGACTTAGAGAGAGGGCAGGAGTCTACCTGCAGGGCTGCAGAGGGCAGCAGTCTACCTGCAGGGCTGTATAGGGCCGTATAGGGCAGCAGTCTACCTGCAGGGCTGTATAGGGCCGTATAGGGCAGCAGTCTACCTGCAGGGCCACAGAGAGAGGGCAGTAATACCTGCAGGGCTGTATAGGGCGTATAGGGCAGCAGTCTACCTGCAGGGCTGTATAGGGCGTATAGGGCAGCAGTCTACCTGCAGGGCTGTATAGGGCTGTATAGGGCAGCAGTCTACCTGCAGGGCTGTATAGGGCTGTATAGGGCAGCAGTCTACCTGCAGGGCTGTATAGGGCTGTATAGGGCAGCAGTCTACCTGCAGGGCTGTATAGGGCTGTATAGGGCAGCAGTCTACCTGCAGGGCTGTATAGGGCTGTATAGGGCAGCAGTCTACCTGCAGGGCTGTATAGGGCGTATAGGGCAGCAGTCTACCTGCAGGGCTGTATAGGGCGTATAGGGCAGCAGTCTACCTGCAGGGCCACAGAGAGAGGGCAGTAATCTACCTGCAGGGCCGTATAGGGCAGCAGTCTACCTGTAGCAGTCTACCTGCTGGGCCGTAAAGCTCACATGGGAGTCTGGGAATGTGGGCCCTCTGGCATTCCAACAGTGACTTCCCCCTCCCAGATTCAGTCTGTATAATTATTATTCTATGTAGTACACCTTCATCGCTCTTTACTCAATTCAACTCTTCTCTACTTAATTCAACTCTACTTAATTCAGTAGTCAATTTTAATGTGTAGTCCACTTTTCTATTGCAATCAGAATCAGACACTGTTGCGTGGGCTGTCTTCATATGTACCCCTTCTTATGTCTGAAATAACTGCAAGTTCCGTTAGTTAGTTTATTATTTGCAGGCCATCTGGTGAGCCGTCATTTGTTTGGCTGGTTGTGCAGTGCATGTACCTGCTCTCTGATTGGCTGGTGGCCTGGTTGAGGGCGTCTCTGAGGATGGAGTTCTCTTGCTGCAGACGGGGCAGCTGGGCATTGGGTCCATTATCCAGCTGCTCTTGCAGACCCTGGATCTGTGTGTGTGTGTGTGAGAGAGAGAGAGAGAACACGTTAGGAGGTGTGTGTGTTTGTGTGTGTAGTGTGTGTGTGTGTTTGAGAGAGAGAGAACACGTTAGGAAGAGAGTGTGTGTGTGAGAGAGAGAGAGAGAACACGTTAGGAGGTGTGTGTGTTTGTGTGTGTAGTGTGTGTGTGTTTGAGAGAGAGAGAACACGTTAGGAAGACTGTGTGTGTGAGAGAGACTACTACTGTGAGGCTACTGAACCCTCAGAGCTACACCCCCTCAAACCCCTTTGTGGTGCCCATGCCGATGACCCTCGACCCCTGACCTGGTTGGTGAGCTGCTGGGTCTCCACGAGGTGCTCCTGGTAGGAGGCCTGCATGCGCGCCTGGAGGGCGATCAGCTCCTGCTGCCGGCTGCTCAGCTCCGAGCTCAGGCGCGTCTCCACGGACGCCAGGCGAGACTTCTCCGTGCTCAGCTCCTGAAGGACACAGAACACCAGAGAGTCACCAAATTTAGAACGTGTGTTTCTTCCCACAGAGTAGACGAGAGGAGCGCCATGTTCAGACTCCTCGTTCGACATGGTACTGTAGATTAGAGGACTACGTTCATTAAACTACAGGATTACTTTATTGTCTAATCACAGGCATCGGAAAAGGATGACATGATGACCATCCTTTAGACCACGTGTTTCACACCGCAGAGTAGACGAAAGGAATGCCATGTTCAGTTAAGGTGTAATCATCATTAATCATCATCATCATCATCACTGGCTAACTGTAATGTTGTTCACGGTCTGAATATCTGGCTAACTGTAATCTTGTCAACGGTCTGAATATCTGGCTAACTGTAATCTTGTTCATGGTTTGAATATCTGGCTAATCTTGTTCACGGTTTGAATATCTAGCTAACTGTAATCTTGTTCACGGTTTGAATATCTGGCTAACTGTAATCTAGTTCACGGTCTGAATATCTGGCTAATCTTGTTTAGGTGGAACAATCTAGGCTGGGGTGTGACTGATCGGTTAAGAACCTTGGTGAGTTCCTTCAGACGGTTCTTGGCGGAGCTGTCCTGTTCCACTGCCTGGAGCGTCTCCTTCTCCTCCAGCTGCTTCTTCATCGGGTCCCCCTTCTGAGAGGGCAGAGAGGAGGACGGAGAGGAGGACGGAGAGGAAGGGAGGGAAGAGAGAAAGAAAGAAAGAAAGAAAGAAGAGAAAGAAAGAAAGAAAGGAGAGAAATAAAGAAAGAAAGAAAGAAAGGAGAGAAATAAAGAAAGAAAGAAAGAAAGAAAGAAGAGAAAGAAAGAAAGAAAGGAGAGAAATAAAGAAAGAAAGAAAGAAAGAAAGGAGAGAAAGAAAGGAGAGAAAGAAAGAAAGAAAGAAAGAAAGAAAGAAAGAAAGAAAGAAAGAAAAGAGAAGAAAGTAAGCATGATGGATATATTATATAGCGTACATTAATGTTCCGGATTTGCATTAATATAAAGACTAGTCCTTGTTTACATCACAAGGGACAGAACATACGCTAGTTACCATGGTTTTCTTTACCAGCCATAAATCAGCAGCAGAAAAATTACCATAAAAACATTAGTTAGCATATTAAAGGCACACATTTCTAAAAGGTTTTATCAATGACACGGGGCCAAAAGATGTGCCGTTGCCATGGTTTCCGTACCAGTTGCCAGGAGTCGTGTCCAGCCTTGTCTCCGAGCATCTCTATGACCGTGAGGGTCTCGGCCTCAGTGAGGGTGCTGAGAGCGGACAGCAGCGCGGGGAGACCAGCCAGCACAGGAGCCTCGGGGGCCAACTCCACAGGGGCCACTATCCGGGGGAGGAGACCATAATGACACAAATGGACACGTGTGTGTGTGTGTGTGTGTGTGAGCATTGTGTGTGCCTGCATCAGCATGAGAGATCTATGTGTGTGTGTGTGTCTGTGTGTGTGTGTGTGTGTGGGCATTGTGTGTGGCTGATGCTTATGCACAGCATATCAGGCGTACAGAAATCTGTTGTCCAATCATCTGACGTGTGTTCCATGTTCGGCGTTTCCTTACCTTGCTCCGCCTTCTTCCTGGAGCCTCTCTTCTTACTGGGCGGGGCCTCTGCCTTTGGTTCCTCAGCAGTGATTGGAGCGACAGCAGCAACTGCAGGTGGGGCGGTCGTCGCCTCCACAGCATCATCCACTACGACAGGCTCCACTATGGCAACGGTCTCTATGGCAACGGTCTCCATGGCAACGGTCTCCATGGCAGGGGCCTGGGGCTTGACGATGGCAGTCTCCACCTTGGCCGCCTTCTTCTTTCTCTTGCCCACGGCTGGAGAAGGGGCGACAGGTGTCTCTACGGCAACAGGGACGGGCGCTGGGGTGACGGCAGGTTCCGGGGTGGGCTCAGGAACTGGTTCGGGTTCTTCTGGTTCCGGCTCGGGCACGACCTCTGCGACAGGTTCGATCACGGTTTCAATCACAGCAGGTTCTTGTGCGGACTCTAGCTCGGGTTCTTCGATTGCCACCTCCTCGACGACCGCCTCAGTCACCACCACCTCCGCCACCGCCGCAGCTTCCGAGACCTTGCTGTTGGACTTCTCCTCTTTCCTCTTGGCCCGGTTCTTCTTCTTCTTGTCGGCTCGGGCCTGCGAGACGGCGGCGGCGCTGGGGGCCCCGGCGGGCTGGAGGCGGGCCAGCTTGCGGCGCTGCTCGGCCAGGGCGTCCTCGTAGGACGTCTCCTTCATGGAGAGCGTGGAGACCAGCGCGATGCCCAGCGCCGACACCAGCATGAAGCCGCCGAACACCACGAAGCCCAGGGTTTGAGGGTCGTACACGTCCATGTCTGCCCGTCTGTCTGTCTGTCTGCCTGCACCTCACGTCCTAATCCTGCACAGGGAAAAACAGAGGCACATTTACTACAAACACACACACACACACACACACACACACACACACACACACACACGTGTGACGGCAGTCATCACCCAGACTACACTGAATTCGTATGCATATTAGCCTAATTGTAGATCTACATGTCATGCGCTCTTTCTCGTACTGTCTCTCACACCAACACACACACACAACCTAAAGGGTTGTTCGTCAGGCAATGCTCACACAGTGAAACTGATAACACATCCTCGTCCCGCACCCTAAAGCATCCAAACACGCTTCACACATCTGTATTGGGGGGGGATAAAGTCTTGTCTGTACATCCACAGTCACATACATGTTACATACTGACACACAGAAAAGGTTCCACAGTCACATACACATTACATACAAACACAGAAAAGGTTCCACAGTAACATACATGTTACATACAGACACACAGAAAAGGTTCCACAGTCACATACACGTTACATACAAACACACAGAAAAGGTTCCACAGTAACATACACGTTACATACAAACACACAGAAAAGGTTCCACAGTCACATACAAACACACAGAAAAGGTTCCACAGTCACATACACGTTACATACAAACACACAGAAAAGGTTCCACACTAACATACAAACACACAGAAAAGGTTCCACAGTCACATACATGTTACATACAAACACACAGAAAAGGTTCCACACTAACATACATGTAACATACAAACACAGAAAAGGTGCCACAGCCTGATTTCTGAGTGTTTCCAGCTACACGGCTGGTGTGCTCGTGGGATGCAAATGAGAGAACAGTAACAGTGAGAGAACAGTCAAAGTGAGAGTTTCAGTTAAACAGTCTCATGTACCCCACCCCACCCAACCCCAGTCCAGTCCAGTCCAGTCCAGTTCAGCTCTATCTACAAATAAGTCCATCTGGGTTAAGAATATCAAGGATAAACAGAACGCAACACTCCAATGGAATTTCCACGAAACCAGGAAGCCACTCGGATGACCTCACTTCCGGCTGGATGACTGGCTTGTAAGAGTATGTCTGAGACCATGCAGGCAGGCAGGCAGACAGGCAGGCAGACAGGCAAGCAGGCAGACAGGCAGACAGGCAGGCAGACAGACAGGCAGCCACGTGGGTTCAGAGCACCTCTGATATTAGCAAGACTCTGGCATGTGTCCAGCTCTCACGTGACGTATTCACTCCGTTATCCTACATACAGTATATCATACTGCCTTGACACATAGAACAAATCTACATACAAAAAAAAAAAATACATATTTACATACTGCACATATCCTACATCAAGCCTCAGTAACTTGCTTCCAAAATCATCTGTGTTTTATTCGTATTTATTTTATATTTTTAAGAAACCTTGTGTATCCTCCGCATCCTCTTCACCTAGCTCTTCACATGCCTATAGGGTTAGGGTTTAGGGGTGCCATATATGAAGCATGCAATAGAACCCTTTTTGGTTCTATATAGCACCTTTTTTTACCTTTTTTTCTAAGAGGTCTCTTGAATTTTTAGCACATACATGTGGTATTCTCTGGATGCATTAACCAATAAACTAGCCAATTAGACCATTGCCTTGCAGTGGGCATTCATGCTTGCTAATTATTTAGCATGGGCACACACACAGCACAGAGAAGGGGCGGGGGGGGGGGGGGGGGTACATTATACAGCAGCACTGAGAGTAAGTGGTTAAAGTAAGTGTTACATCTCAACACTGGGTGGGTACGTACAGCAGCACTGAGCACTGGGAGCAGCCTAATGCAGCTTGTCTCATGCAGTGCAAAACCCCCACAGTGGACTCGTGGAGAGGCTAGAGATTGTGCATATGGTATTTCCATTTCCCTCTCCCTATCTCTCAGTCCACACACACCCCCCCCCCCCATAACCCTTCAAAAAACAAAGAAAGGGGGTATTTTATTTTTTTCCTTCTGAGATGACAAATACTCTTACTCTCAACCACTCAACTCTGCTGGGCAACTCTGTGACACCACACCCACACACACACACACACACACACACAGACAGACAGACAGACAGACACACACACACACAGACACACACACCTTAGGCCTCAACCACCCATGTGCAAATGCCACTTGGTTTCTAGTTTCCCTGGGATGTGTACATATAGAACACCAAGACCACGTAACTACACCCCCTCCTCACTTGCACGCGCATGCGCACACCCACCCACACACACACACACACATTTCAACCCCAGCCATGTGTTTACACTTTCAGGGAACATTCCGGACAGGAATTCCCTCAAGGAAAACACACACACACTTCAGCACCCCCCCTCTCCCTCTCTCTTCTTGCTCCTCACCCGCCTCAGGCCACAAAGGCCGAGCTGAAAGCCCTGAAGATCTATGCATATGTGGCAAATAATACCCTCCTCAAATACACACTTTTGGGAGAGAGAGGGAGAGGGAGAGAGAGAGAGAGGGAGGGAGGTAGACAGAGAGAGGTAGAGAGAGTGGAGAGTGAGGTAAAGAGAGAGAGAGCAGAGTGCAAACGTGAACGCGTGCCTCTTTATGCAGATTACAAAAACCAAAAAAGATTGAAAGCCCTGAAGATCTATGCATATGTGGCAAATAATACCCTCCTCAAAATACACACCTTTGGGAGAGAGAGGGAGAGGGAGGTAGAGAGAGAGATAAAGAGACAGAGAAAGAGAGAGAGGGAGGTAGACAGAGAGAGGTAGAGAGAGTGGAGAGTGAAGTAAAGAGAGAGAGAGCAGAGTGCAAGCGTGAACGCGTGCCTCTTTATGCAGATTACAAAAACCAAAAAAAGATTGGGGGGCAGGTTGAGATTGACACTGTGTCTGTGTGTGTGTGTGAGAGAGAGAAAGGGAGTGAGTGTGAGAGGGAGGGAGAGAAACTGCACTAAGACAAGAAGGGCCTCCAGGTGCTAGAGAAATGCTGACTGGTCTTAAGGTTGGACACGCCCCCCTTCTAACTCTTCGTCTTTACCATACCCTCAAGTCCGACCGTAAAAACGTGTGCAATTGCAGAAAATCTTTAAACAAAGTCAAATAACTTTGTTGATATACAATACAACAGACTGCAAATGAAAATAACTGAATCAATGATATCGATTAGCCTATTTCCACAACTGCAGATGTGCTGGTTGATACATCTGTTAATCTGTACATCTACTGTGAAAACAAACTTTAGCTCACCAAAAACAACAACAACTCTTAAAAAACAAGCATAATGACACAATCGTGCTATTGGAAATAGAAAGGCGATAACATATCACACGAGGCGATGTGCCTTAACAAAATCCAGGGGGAACTTTCTGTACAGTTTCTGCCGCGGACAATTAACCCCTGTGTGTCGTGGCACCAAGCCTACCTCTAAAGTTATGTAAGGGAGCAGAGGCAACGAAGACCCTCGTCTGGCCTCGTCAGCATGTCACTAAAAACCCTCACACGGCGAACGACCTCATAAACAAGATATCTTGTTCAAAACTAATTTCACTTACGTCGCCGTGCTTCGCACCAGGCAGCAACTGTCATTACGGCTAACTAATGCGGGGTCTTATATAGCATATGCGAGATTTTCTGGAGTCCAATGAGCGCCTCGGGTAGCCTATAGCCTATTTTAAGCACGGTGGATATCAAGTTCAAAACAGCTAAGACAGAAAAGAGGAAAGAAAAAAAGTGCTTTAAACCCACCCTTAAAAAAAATCGAATCTTGTTCAGCATTTGTGTAAGCGGTGTGCATTTCTACTTGCACCCATTTGAATCAATCAAAGGTATTTGCAAAACCACAGGCATGCACATTTATTGTTCAATCAGTGGATCTGGGAATGACACAAACTCGACCACAGATGAACAACCACATAAACGTATACATCGAAACATAAAACATAGGATGTATTATAAGCTAAAAGGAACAACCCCACAGGTCTACAGAGCAAGGTCGATTTAAAACGTGTGGCAATAATCCCTAATAATGACAAAACAATGTAGCATTCATTCATAAGCCTAAGGACAAACTTTTACACAACAGTTTCCTACGAACTTCCAATGCACTCCTTATCACTAGTACCCTAGTTACCGCAAAGTAAGTATAGACCCCGTCTGTTGTCACAACATACGCGGTATAAAAGTTACTTTGAACAATAAGACGAGTCTCAATGGTGGTCGGCATGTAGCGCTTATGGTGAATCATCTTTCCGAAGTAGCCTAGGCTACTCGAGAACACGTTCGAGGAACATCAGACAACTGTTCAGGACGTTTGCTACATTGTTACGATTTGATTCCCAAACTTCCGCACGTTACACACACACGCTCAGCCAATACCTTGTAAGGTTACGAAAACTTCCATGCAACTTCAAGCAAACCTCCACATTTTTTTCCTCAATTTTACTTATTGAGGAAAGTAATAAAAAATGAACGTCTTACCCCAACCTCCGAATTTCAGTGATTCAGAGAAGCCGCGGCGAATGTCGTGGCACTTTCTGTGACTTGGCAGAGCGCCCGCCTGTGGACCAGATTCTAATGTATTTGGAGAAATTTCATTGGAGGAAAAATACATCAATCAGTGCCATTTAAACCAACTGCAAATGGTCAGCGGCATGCAGTTGGCTAAAGAACGGGATATTGAGAAGAGAGGAGTCATTGTTTGGGACTTGTAGTCCAAAATCAGAACCCTTCTTCGAATAGAATGGATCTTCGGTATCTGAAAAGCTACGGACTTGGATTTCTTGTTAAAACAAATAACATCAACAGGCACCGACTTTTTAAGTTCAGAATTAGCTATTGCAAGGCTAGGCTGGTCCTATTAGTGACATTTTGTAATGTAAATACAATTTAATCCAACAGTAATTATTACTGAAATACTGTCAACATATTGCTTAATTAGGTGTTAATCATTTTCTAACAATCAGTGTAATAGTATCGTGGCAAACATGTTTGTTGACACAGTTTACAGATAACAACCCTTTCTGGCACTCATGCAGGCTTATTCAACATGATTTTAGATTTGACCCCCCCCCCCCCCCCCCCCCCCCCCCCCTTCCTCCCCACGACACACACACACACACACACACACACTTCTCATAGGCACACACACACACACACACACACACACACACACACACACACACACAGACACAGTTAAACAAACATTTCAACATCTGGTCCCTTCCTACCATGCCTCACAGCAGTTCACTCATTCATTCCTTTGCCCAACTCATACCATAGTGCACTCTGGGAGGTGTAGTACTATAGTAAATTAAACACAGTCTCACTCTCAACCCATAGACATACATGCAGTGCCGCTTGAAAGTATGTGAACCCCTTGAGCAGTAAAGAGTTTTCTGTTGATTTACCATGATTTGTCATTTTTTTCATCACCAATTTTCCATAAATGAAATATCAGGTTTATGTTTATTATTGCATGTACTTGTTTAGAGGGAATTGTGTGAGTAGCCAAATAACTACATGAAACATGGAATTAGTGGATGTGCATAAGTAGTTAAGCCCCCAGCTGCATTGGTGAAGTCAAGGAGATAACAGATTCGGTGAATGTGCATGCGTCTCCATCAGACGAAAATTGTTGTCTTTTCTCCAAACAAAGCGGTTTTAATTGTGACCAAATAATTCTCAACCAAGGAACAAAGTGAGACAAAAAAGAAAAGACAGAGAAAGATAGAGAGGGATGGAGAGTGAAAGGTAGAGTATGGAGCGAGAGGATGAGAGGGAGAGATAGAGGGAGAGAAAGAGGGGGAGAGAGAAAGAGAGAGTACCAATGTACCCAGCGTCTTGGCCTCTGTTTTTTAATTATTGATTGCACAACTTATATTCTAATCACATGCACTTTTTGTCAAATTCAGCGAATTGCTCCTCACAGGCCTCTAGCTGTCCGTTCAGTGTTCTTTTCAAAAAACCCTCTGGTGTTGGTATTCGTCCGTGACTCTGACCGAGCCAGAATCAATCGCAGCCAATCAACATTGAGTTTCAGGAGCTCGGAAAG
>NC_137920.1:12487250-12490273 GCF_963457725.1 Sprattus sprattus
GCCGCGGGAATCCAAACAGCAGCTCTCAAACGTAAACAGATAAGCGAGGGCAATTTGGCCGAGGGGAGGGGGGGGGGGGGGGGTGGGGGGGGGGTGGGGGGTCGTAGGGGTGGGGGGGGGGGGGGGGGGGTGGTGAAGGAGGGGGCCGGTATTTGGGAAATCTTGGTGTTTGCTCTGTTGGTCAAGGCAAACACTCACACATAGGCAGGAAGAAAGAGAGAGAGAGAGAGAGACAGAGGGAAAAAGAGAGGGAGAGGGAGAGAGAGACAGAGGGAACAAGAAAGGGAGAGGGAGAGAGAGACAGAGGGAAAAAGAGTGAGAAAGAGAGAGCAAGAGAGAGGGAGAGAGAGATTGAACAGGAGAGAAAGAGAAGAGAGGGAGAGAGACTGAGAGAACGCGTGAGAGACAGAGGGAAAAAGAGAGGGAGAGGGAGAGAGAGACAGAGGGAACAAGAAAGGGAGAGGGAGAGAGAGACAGAGGGAAAAAGAGTGAGAAAGAGAGAGCAAGAGAGAGGGAGAGAGAGATTGAACAGGAGAGAAAGAGAAGAGAGGGAGAGAGACTGAGAGAACGCGTGAGAGACAGATAGGAACAGAGAGTAGAGAGGAGTGAAGAAAGAGACTAAAGGTAGACGGGGCATCAGTGAACATTCGGAGACAGTGGGGTCTGTGGGGAAGGTGAAGGGTCACCCCATGACCCCATGACCCCATGACCCCTTGATCTTAGACCGGAATCCTTGGTCAGTTATCTGCCTGTGTGCCGATCAAGGCATGGAAAGCGTGGATATCAGTTGTTAATCTCAAGGCTGTGATAAGCATGCTCATCAGTAGTTAATTTCCAAAAGTGAAGCGACCAGACGGTATGCTGTCTGTGCGTTCACAGTCAATGGTGTTCCCATCACCCCAGCTAGGAAACCATCCCCTAGGGAACCATCCCCTAGGGAACCATGAATGGGCCTCAACCTGGTGGCCATTTTGGGCCATTTTGGAGGGCTGGCTCCTTTAGGCGGTTCTTAACAGCAGAAACGTACCCCGGGTCCTTCAGGGCCATGTTCAGGGGTGAAGAGAGTACCTATTCCGGGGTCTTTCTGTGAGGCCCTGCAACTACAACCAACTGCTTGCAGCGATGGTTGATGCCTATTGGTCAAACATGACTGCTGGGTGAGGCTTGCAGCAATGGTTGATGCTTATTGGTTAAACATGACTGCTGGGTGGGCCTTGCAGTGATGGTTGATGCTTATTGGTTAAACATGACTGCTGGGTGAGGCTTGCAGCAATGGTTGATGCTTATTGGTTAAACATGACTGCTGGGTGGGCCCTTGCAGTGATGGTTAATGCTTATGGTTAAACATGACTGCTGGGCAGGGGCGGACTGGCCATCGGGAATACCGGGGAAATCCCCGGTGGGCCGATGGCCCAAAACACCAGCCCAATACCATCATCAACCGGCCCACCGCCATCAGGCTCAATCGCAGCGCATACCAGTACAATATCTTTCAAAGTTCCTGAAGACAACATTAATGAATTTTTCTCTAAGGAATATAACATATGAGGAGCACTGACTGAAATTTATACTCCTATTTGCAATCTGTCTTCACACCTATGGTGACTATTTTTCGATTTTTTTTTTTATTTTTTTTTACGTTACTTGTGTGTTTTACGGACCTCGGAAGTTCAACGTAAGACCATATCTCTACGTTATTAATGAACACCTGGAAATTGGTTCTTACACAGCCGAAGTGTTCTCAGCTGTGCCGATGGGGTAGAGGATTCTGGGATTCTTACATTTGGATTTGCATACATACACGCAACACGCCCAGGCAGCCAGGGCACGCAACTGTATTGACGTGTGCAGTCAGCCCTAGCCCTTAACACGGATGAGGCACAGCTTGCTGCTGCCTCTGTCAATCTCTTCCGTCAGTCTGATTTAGTTTTAGGTGTTATTAAATGTCAATTACTCTAGCCTACATTTTATTTGGAAAACCACTGACTGGTGACAGTGATAAGGTAAGATGTGGCGTTGACCTTGCTAAATGTTAGCTTGCTATTCACAGATGAGGTAACGTTCCCTACAGCAAGCCTAGCTAACGGTATGTCTTAAATTGAGACCGTTATGATCTGGTAAAATAAGCAAGCTGTTGTCAACATCGAGATTATCTATTTTAGCATGTTAGCCGTAGTCACTTGCTTACAATCGATGAGCAAGCTATGCATGGTGGTAGTTGTAAATAGGGCAATCTTATCATTTCTAATACTGTAACTTGTGTCAAATAAGTTAACCAGCTAGTTTGTTATGCTAAAATCACTGTGTTACACCAACACTTACATTATAAACAATGTTAATATGTTATCTAGATTGTTAATATGTTATCTAAAGGTGTTGAATTGGCCAAGTAAAGCTTGCGTTTCATAACACTTACATTATAAACAATGTTAATATGTTATCTAGATAGATGATTCTGGAATAAAACATGGATAAATGGATACAAAATAAATGAAGGGACATTTATAATAGACAAAAAATTGCGATTAAATATTGTAATAGTTTGACAGCACTAATTTCAAGTATATTTATCTAATACGCTTTGAGTGTACTTACCAATAGGCTTTGTAGTTATACATATAACCATCTGATCTGATAACCATCTGATCTGATCTGATACTATTCATCTTGCAAACTATACCTACCTTGGAGTGTTACAATAGCCAGTATCATTTTATTCCATGTGTCCATCCAGGCAAATTGGTGGATCCAAATGTTATTAGGCATATATGATGTAATTTCTTTGTAATCAACCAAAATAATGTTAAGTGTATGGGTATTTTTCCCAGTAGGCCACTGACCGATACGTGCGATCCATCGAGTGGGCAAAGCGGTGTTTACTGAGTGGGCAGCGCGCTGTGTACTTAGTGGGCTGCGCGCCGTGTATTGAGTGGGCCGGTCTGACAGTAACTCCCGGGCCACTTTTTCCCCCCAGTCCGCCCCTGCTGCTGGGTGGGGCTTGCAGCAATGGTTGATGCTTATTG
>NC_137920.1:12490473-12497973 GCF_963457725.1 Sprattus sprattus
ATGGAAAGCGTGGATATCAGTTGTTAATCTCAAGGCTGTGATAAGCATGCTCGTCAGTAGTTTAATTCCAAAAGTGAAGCGACCAGACGGTATGCTGTCTGTGCGTTCACAGTCAATGGTGTTCCCATCACCCCAGCTAGGAAACCCTCCCCTAGGGAACCATCCCCTAGGGAACCATGAATGGGCCTCAACCTGGTGGCCATTTTGGGCCATTTTGGAGGGCTGGCTCCTTTAGGCGGTTCTTAACAGCAGAAACGTACCCCGGGTCCTTCAGGGCCATTTTCAGGGGTGAAGAGAGTACCTATTCCGGGGTCTTTCTGTGAGGCCCTGCAACTACAACCAACTGCTTGCAGCGATGGTTGATGCCTATTAGTCAAACATGACTGCTGGGTGAGGCTTGCAGCAATGGTTGATGCTTATTGGTTAAACATGACTGCTGGGTGGGCCTTGCAGTGATGGTTGATGCTTATTGGTTAAACATGACTGCTGGGTGAGGCTTGCAGCAATGGTTGATGCTTATTGGTTGAACTAGACTGCTGGGTGGGGCTTGCAGTGATGGTTAATGCTTATGGTTAAACATGACTGCTGGGTGGGGCTTGCAGTGATGGTTAATGCTTATGGTTAAACATGACTGCTGGGTGGGGCTTGCAGCGATGGTTGATGCTTATTGGTTAAACGTAATGTGAGTAGAAGGCAACAATAACAAACGCCATTTTTTCAAACCTGCAAGATTGACGCGGTGTCGTTGGTGGCCATTTTGTCGAGCCAAATCGAATTAAATTGAAGACCACGCAATGTGGTGTGTATTCATAGAATGTAGTTTAAGCATACCACACTTTTGCTTAAGCTGTTCTTGAGACATTGATTTTTTTTTCATCAGTTGCAGCTCCCCTTACAGATTAAATTCATGTAATTCATGGCATGCATCCAAAATATGTGGTAGAGACGAAGCGTGTCAAATTGGGTGAACGTTTAACCTTTACAATTGGCAAGGCTGAAATGACTGATTCGGAGGCTGTCGCTGTAGACGTTTACACACCACCTAGTAAGTGTCCCTTTGGGCCTGCAGTGGAAAAAAGGCCTCCTCATTGTAGGTTTTTAAATAAGAATCCAGAACCAGAGTTCTCCACAGTTCATATAGAACTGCACCCACTGCCTCCTCACGAGTTCTGCAAAGTTCCTGAACTGTGAGGATGAACTACTGAACCCTTACAAAGTAAGCGTATTAAAAGGAGAGGAGAGAAAGGATAAAGATGATAAGGGGAGATAGAGAGAGGGATGAAGGGAGAGAGAGGGAGAGAGGGATAGACAGAGGGAGATAGGGATAGACAGATGTAGAGAGGAATAGACAGAGGGATAGATGAGAGAAGGGATAATGATGATAAAGCATATCCGAATGTTATATTTTCTTTGTCTACTTGGGTACAAACATCACAGCGAGGAGAGACATGAAGTGGCTCAGTGATCTGCTGAGAGACAGAGAGAGAGAGAGATAGAGGGAGAGAGAGGGAGAGAGAGAGAGAGGGAAAGAGAAATGAAGGGAGAGAGAAACAGAAGAAGTGAGGGAGATAAATGGGGGTTAAAGAGGAAAGAGAGAGAAAAAAAGAGAGAGTCGTGGTATAGAAGAAGAGTGATAGCGAGAGAGAGAAATGGAACATTTTGTACTGTCTTGAGAAGTCTACCTCCCTGTGCATTCAACTGTTGAAGAAAAGGGGGAGAGAGCGTAGAGGGAAAGAGAGAGAGGGAAGGGGAGGGGGAGAGAGAGAGGACGAGAGAGAGGGGGAGAGAGAGGGAGGGGGGAGAGAGAGGGAGGTATCGAAAGCAAAGAAGGAAACTGTCTGAAGAAAGCGAGGAGAAAGGAGCAACAGGCAACAGAGGAGAAGAAAGAGAGATTATCAGGACAGAGAGAAGAGGGGAGGAAGGCAAGAGAGATAAATAATGAGAGAGAGAGAAAGAGAGAAAGGGAGAGAGAGAGGGAAAAAAATGAGGAACAGAGAGTGAGAGAGAAAGAGGATAGAGGTAGAGAGACAGAGAGATGGTGAGGGATAGGGAGAGAGAGAGAGAGATATGTTGTCAGACACATGTAGACAGTAACAGACAAGTGCAAGACAGAGAGAAGAGGGTAAGAGGGCAGGAGAGAGAAAATTATGAAGGAGAGAGAGAGGGAAAGAGAGATGATAAGAAAGAGAGTGGAGTGGGGAGAGGGTGATCTATCCACTCGTTTTCATAGAGGGAGAGAGAGAGGGAGAGAGAGGGAGAGGGAGAGAGGGAAAGAGAGATGAAGAAAGAGAGTGGAGTCGGGAGAGGGTATTCTAATTCTTCTCCAGCTGATGACAGCTGCCTCCGTTTCCCTCTGGTCGACCAAACCTGTCTTTACTTAGTGGAGCTCCTCATACACACATACACATACTCACACACACACGCACAAACATGCACACACACACACACACACACACACACACACACACACACACACACGTACACACACGCATGCATACAGTATAGACACACACAATCATACAAACAGATACAGGAATACAGTACACACACACACAAACACACACACACACACACACACACACACACACACACACATATACAGTAAAAAACACACACACGCACATACAATATAGTCACAAACACACATACAGTATAGACACAAGCACACGCAACATGCACACACACTCAGACACACACATACAGGAATACAGCACACACACACACACACACACACACACACACACACACACACACACACACACACACACACACACACACACAGTAGTCACAAACACACACACACACACACACACATACTGTATAGTCACAAACACACACACAGACACCTCATCTTTATTCTGAACACTATGTGCTGTGCGCTCATTGTGCTTTGCAGTGGTTTCCGATTCCATTCTCGTCCTCATGAATAGTTTTTTGTTCTCTTGAGTCAAATACTTGTTGTTATTTTCCCCATGTGTTCTGTATTCTTTGTGTGCTGTGTTCTTTGTTCTAGCTCTGTGTTCTCTATAGCTTTCTTTATTTGTTCATATGATTCTATTCATCTCACATCTCATAACAGCAAATCTAAAGCCAAACTCGTGTAAAAGTGTGGTGGCATCTTTAATTTTTTTCTTCAAAACAACTATAGGGGATCAGAAATGTGGTCAGACAGGGCAGCATGAAGCGGCTGTGTGTGTGTGTGTGTGTGTTGTGTGTGTGTGTGTGTGTGTGTGTGTGTGTGTGTGTGTGTAGCTGAGAGACTAAACCTAACATTTTTCCTTTCAGGAAGTAGGCCACATATAGACTGCGGAATGGGAGGGGCTAAGAATTCTATACGTTTTTTCCCCTCCCTTCTCCTTTGCTCACTGTGTGAAAGGGAGCTGTCACTCGGACTTCTCGTGTGCGCCATTATGCAATGGAATGTTATGTAAACGGCCAGGGAAAAAGGGTTCAGACACAGCGAGACACCAAGACAGAGAGTGAGAGAAAGAAAAAGAGAGAGAGAAGGAAAGAGAGGGAGAGAAAGAGAGAGAGAGAGAGAGAGAGAGAGAGAGAGAAGAGAAGATAATAAAATAAGAGAAGATAATTCAATATAATGTTATTAATGTAACACCAAAACAATCAAATTGTCTTGGGTGATTTACAGAGCCCCAACCCCCCCCCCCCCCAGGAGCAAGCACAAGGACAACAGGGGCAAGGAAATACTCCCTCTTAAATAGGAGAAAACCTTCAATGGGGAGGCCCAGCTGCTTGGCCAGGTAGAGAGGTACAGATAGATGGGGGGGGGGAGACACAATCACAAACATGGCAGATAAATTCACACACGCATTAGGAGAAGCTGGCATATAAATGTACACAATACACACAAACATATATATAAGTGATTCAAGCATTCAAGCATTGTAGAAGAGATAAATGGGTATACAGTGTGCTGGTAAGGTTAGTAGAGCAATGAAGATCAATGAAACTAGATAGAAAAGTGTGTCTATGGTGGCAATTATTTACATTACGGGAGAGAAAGAGATAGATAGAGAGAGAAATAGACAGAGACAGAGACAGAGACAGAGACAGAGACAGAGACAGAGACAGAGACAGAGACAGAGACAGAGACAGAGACCCAGGACTTGCACTGCAAGACACAGAGGTTAGTAGAGCAATGAAGATCAATGAAACTAGATAGAAAAGTGTGTCTATGGTGGCAATTATTTACATTACGGGAGAGAAAGAGATAGATAGAGAGAGAAATAGACAGAGACAGAGACAGAGACAGAGACAGAGACAGAGACAGAGACAGAGACCCAGGACTTGCACTGCAAGACACAGAGGTTAGTAGAGCAATGAAGATCAATGAAACTAGATAGAAAAGTGTGTCTATGGTGGCAATTATTTACATTACGGGAGAGAAAGAGATAGATAGAGAGAGAAATAGACAGAGACAGAGACAGAGACAGAGACAGAGACAGAGACAGAGACCCAGGACTTGCACTGCAAGACACAGAGGTTAGTAGAGCAATGAAGATCAATGAAACTAGATAGAAAAGTGTGTCTATGGTGGCAATTATTTACATTACGGGAGAGAAAGAGATAGATAGAGAGAGACAGAGACAGAGACAGAGACAGAGACAGAGACAGAGACAGAGACAGAGACAGAGACCCAGGACTTGCACTGCAAGACACAGAGGTCAAGTGTTTACTCTATCCTGACGACCTGGTTCTGCTGTCACCATCCAAAGAGGGCTTGCAACATTAACATCCCCTTGTTTTTGGAAAATGTTCCAGGCTACAGGGAAACACTGAGAACTTTAAATTAGGCAACACCAACATTGAACACACATCCAACTACACCTAGGTATTAGGCCTACCCTTACCTCAACAGAAAACTTTAGCTTAGCTGCGAAGGAGCTAAAAGAAAGGCAAAACGAGGCATCTACGCCATCAAAAGATCAATTAAATTAGATGTACCAATTAGAATTTGGCTTAAGCTATTCAAAACAGTAATTTAACCAATTGCACTGTACGGCTGTGAGGTGTGGGGTTCAGCAACAAAAGGTGACTTTTTTAAATTGGGACAAATAGCACAGCATGCAGAGTTTTGCAAAAGCTTTCTCCAGAGGAAGACACCGAAACAATGCGTGCAGGGCAGAATTTGGCCATTACCCCCTAATTATTGATATTCAAAAAATAGCTGTCAAATTTGGGCAATATTTAAAAATGAGTGACCCCCACTCAGTCCACTACCAAGCACTGAAATGCCCAGAGCTGAATATAGGGAGGAGCCCCCTTACCCAACTTGTCCTGAGACGTATAAACCTTAATGACATAATCATCAAAGAAAACACATTTTTCTTGGAATGGAATATATCTTGTTATTTCACTTAATTCTGGCTCATTCTCTCACTTTATGTGGCGGCACCACTGCGTTTAGTTTAAAGCTGAAACTTGACAACAGTGTACATGCGACTTAAAGAAGTGCTGTGTTGCACAGATAGGGGCTCTATGTGTTCGGTACTCCACATGTCTTGTCTGTTCAGGCAGACACTCGGCGGTCGACGAACTCGGCACAGTGGCGGGAGGATTACCAAATGGCTGATCGACGTTTAGGTTTGAGTTAAACAATCATTATATCGGTGAATGTGAACTTCTATAACACTGCTTTGTTGCAGTGTTGTCTTTGTACAACGGAAGCGGATATGATATCTCTGATGCATCGTAGAAAGGTATTAACGATCAGTTTTTAAACGTTCACCAAAGCTAATACAAGGCTGACTGGACCAACTTTGGGCTAACTTCTGTTAAAGCCCAATTTAAAATGGTTAGCTGCGTTAGGATAACTGAACTCCCAAACATTAGCGAGCGTGTGCCTTATGCATAATTAAATTACACAGGAACAAATGCTGATATATGAACAACCAGGTGCAATGATTTTGATTTTGTGTTTGGAATGTGAACTGTGAACTTAAACATAATCAACAGTTAGCTCCGTTTTGAATCAGAACGTTCGTGTTGCTAAGGTGCAGGACGGTCGCAACAGCTTCCGTGTATGTTTTTCGCATTTCAGGGCTTTGTCACCTTTTAATTTAGACAGAGGTGTATTTCTCTGTATTCACGCTCACAAATGGTACTTCTTACAGGAGAAGAATATGCAATGAAAACCAGAAATCAGACGTTACAAGAAATAAGGAGCAGCCGTCCAGTAACAAGGCAAGTTGGGCATAAAGGTTATAAGTTAATGTTGGCTATCAATAGCTAAGCCCTATGTTACTCACACTAAAAGATCAAGAGGTTACTTGTATTCAGGAGCCATTTCTAGTTACTGTTAAATGTATTCCCTCTGTCTTTGGTCTTAATAATACCTGTTATTTAATTCTAATTAAGGTATAATACTGACAATATCTTCTGCTTGTTTGTCTAAAGGAGTCAAGGTCTTGTGGCGGCTGTCTCATCCAGGTGAGTTGTATGGTCAGCAATGGACCGTAACTCAAACGAAGGCCTTAAAGCTTCTGTATGAAATATCCATTGATAGAAACAGATGCTTTAAACATACGTACAATAAAAAACAATCAGGGTGCTCTAGCACTAGCTGTTGTCTCTGCGTGTCAACAACTACCCCTTCCATTGCTCCCAGCGTAGGGACATTCATCTGGGTCTGGTTATACCAGGCTAGAAGTGACACACAGCAGCTTTTCAATAGCATTTTACATTTAAGTACAGCTCCAATGAATAAGGAATAAATGGTAACCTTTTAATGTTGTTTAGTATGCTCTTCAAACTACATTACTGAACTACACGTAACTCCATCACAGCATTAAAGCACTAGCCAGGCGAAGGGAAAGTCATGCAGACACAACAAGCCTATCAGCAAAGTAAGTAAACTCTTAAACAATCAATCAATCAATCAATCAAGCTGACTTCAGTCAGTTTTTATTCGCACAAAACGACACACAGTAACACACAGCTGCATATTGGCGATCAGGACAAACACACACACACACACACACACACATACACTCACAGGCCTGAGATCTTGGCTCTTAGAGTAACACTATGCAACAATTTCACACTTTTTGAGGTATGGTTTTATAGGCAACTAGTTTAGGTACCATCCTCAAATTCATTTTGATAGCATATGGTCATGTGAAGGACCGATAAACATCGCTGTCTTTCCCACTAGCCATCCAGGATATGCCCTATGTAGTTCTGTGTCCCAGTCTGGAACACCCTGCAAAAATTGAAGAAAAGATTTCACAGCATGACATTGCCAGCTATACTGCCAAAAGACACCAGGTCGTGTGTTGGCAAGCTTCTATCAGTGTCAACTGGGCTGTTGGTGGGGTTTGCAAGGTTTTTAGGTAGTTAGGTTGATAGTTTTGGAACATAACTCTTTATTGCTGCTTTAACGGGGCAGTCTGTGATCCTAATCTGATACACTTATTGACAACTTCTGCAAGTTCTGTCTCGCTGTCCCCCTAGCTGTCTGTTGAAAAAAAAACGTCTTCATCT